>NC_134410.1:21641480-21778980 GCF_038048845.1 Mixophyes fleayi
TGCTTAGGAGAGGAAATTTAGACAGTAGATTTGTTTACATGGTGGTCTGCATTCAATGTTAAGCATTATTCCCAGGTTGCAGAGACAGAGTTTCGAACTTATTACATTTTGTTGTCAGCGTAGTGTTCTTTAGTCCTGGGCTGGCCACTGCTCATGAAGGTCAAATTAATATAGGGTGTGAAGCCCCATCTCCGGCGAAAATTGGTGTTTTCAATGGAGATAGGCCCTCGCCCTATACATCAACAAGCCAAGGATCGAGGCAAGTAACAAGTAACAGAAGAAAATTAATTAAAATCTAATTCTGGGCCTTTAGTTCTCCTGCGCATGCGTGCAATGGCTAATGGGGTCATGCATGCGCAGATCCCCTGAGACCGGCAAATCGGTAAGGTAACCCCTCAAAAGTTTCTCTTTTGATTGTAAGCTCTAGTGAGCAGGGCCCTTTTTCATCCTGTTCTCATTACCTATAACTTTCTTTCCAGGCTATCAGTAGCTGTGTTATGAGTTGTAGTGTTATTTCTTTACTGTATTGTACTGTTATACCATGTACTGTCTTGTTGTTTGTTAGCTGTGGACCTCATGTAGCGCCCTATAAATAAACATCAATAATAATAATAACCCATTAGTATTTACCGCCATGTAAAACTTCAAGGAAATACAATTAACAGATTACAATTGCTGTATTGTCCCAACATTCCGTTGGCACTAATTTCACTGATACAGGGCTTATTATATTTGTAGAATTTGGGAAGGCAGGATGAGAAATCACTACAGAGCTGTTATGTATACATAACTGCACATTAAACTAATGTCTGAGTAGACAGTGCATAACTAAAACATTTACATTTACTGTGTGCTACAACTGTTTAGTTTCTTCTATATTCATTTTTTTTACCTGTGTGGATCAAGTTAGCCACCTTCCAGACAGCTATGAATATTCATGAATATTAAGGAGAGTGTGAACAGCTAATGTACTGGCTGGAGCATGCTCACTGTGCTCCTGAGACACATCCTGTGACATCATGAAGCTGCCAGCTCTCAGGACATTGGCTGAATGGTCACATGAGCTCAGGATCGCAGAAACTTCTACCCTCACCAACAACTCATTTAAATTATATATAAGGCTTTTATTTAGGATAGGGAATGGCAAAGGTGTATACCTGCTTATCCTCAATAATGGTTTGTGAAAGAATAACTTTATATTTCAATTTGGGATTTTATTAAACTGCATAACCGATATTCTTTTAGTCTAGATTAAAGCTTGGGGCAGTTTCCGATTTAGGCCTTAGGGTACAGTTTGGGCTACTTAAGGGTCGAGATCAATTTAAGGGTAGTATTGTTTTTCACAGCATTGTGAGAGTGTCTGCTGTATGTAATTCTCTGTACCTCTCCACATAGACCATACAATGAGATCCTATCATTGTGAGAGTGTCTGCTGTATGTAATTCTCTGTACCTCTCCACATATACCATACAGTGAGATCTCAGCATTGTGAGAGTGTCTGCTGTATGTAATTCTCTGTACCTCTCCACATATACCATACAGTGAGATCTCAGCATTGTGAGAGTGTCTGCTGTATGTAATTCTCTGTACCTCTCCACATATACCATACAGTGAGATCGCAGCGTTGTGAGAGTGTCTGCTGTATGTAATTCTCTGTACCTCTCCACATATACCATACAGTGAGATCGCAGCGTTGTGAGAGTGTCTGCTGTATGTAATTCTCTGTACCTCTCCACATATACCATACAGTGAGATCGCAGCATTGTGAGAGTGTCTGCTGTATGTAATTCTCTGTACCTCTCCACATATACCATACAGTGAGATCTCAGCATTGTGAGAGTGTCTGCTGTATGTAATTCTCTGTACCTCTCCACATATACCATACAGTGAGATCCCAGCATTGTGAGGGTGTCTGCTGTATGTAATTCTCTGTACCTCTCCACATATACCATACAGTGAGATCTCAGCATTGTGAGAGTGTCTGCTGTATGTAATTCTCTGTACCTCTCCACATAGACCATACAATGAGATCCTATCATTGTGAGAGTGTCTGCTGTATGTAATTCTCTGTACCTCTCCACATATACCATACAGTGAGATCTCAGCATTGTGAGGATGTCTGCTGTATGTAATTCTCTGTACCTCTCCACATATACCATACAGTGAGATCTCAGCATTGTGAGAGTGTCTGCTGTATGTAATTCTCTGTACCTCTCCACATATACCATACAGTGAGATCTCAGCATTGTGAGAGTGTCTGCTGTATGTAATTCTCTGTACCTCTCCACATATACCATACAGTGAGATCACAGCATTGTGAGAGTGTCTGCTGTATGTAATTCTCTGTACCTCTCCACATATACCATACAGTGAGATCTCAGCATTGTGAGAGTGTCTGCTGTATGTAATTCTCTGTACCTCTCCACATATACCATACAGTGAGATCTCAGCATTGTGAGAGTGTCTGCTGTATGTAATTCTCTGTACCTCTCCACATAGACCATACAGTGAGATCCCAGCATTGTGAGGGTGTCTGCTGTATGTAATTCTCTGTACCTCTCCACATAGACCATACAGTGAGATCTCAGCATTGTGAGAGTGTCTGCTGTATGTAATTCTCTGTACCTCTCCACATATACCATACAGTGAGATCTCAGCATTGTGAGAGTGTCTGCTGTATGTAATTCTCTGTACCTCTCCACATAGACCATACAGTGAGATCTCAGCATTGTGAGAGTGTCTGCTGTATGTAATTCTCTGTACCTCTCCACATATACCATACAGTGAGATCCCAGCATCGTGAGGGTGTCTGCTGTATGTAATTCTCTGTACCTCTCCACATATACCATACAGTGAGATCTCAGCATTGTGAGAGTGTCTGCTGTATGTAATTCTCTGTACCTCTCCACATATACCATACAGTGAGATCTCAGCATTGTGAGGATGTCTGCTGTATGTAATTCTCTGTACCTCGCCACATATACCATACAGTGAGATCGCAGTGTTGTGAGAGTGTCTGCTGTATGTAATTCTCTGTACCTCTCCACATATACCACATACTTGCCAACTTTATTAAGTTGGCTTCCGGGAGCCTGTCAAGGGAGGTGGGCGTGATGGGGGCGGGGCTACAAAATTTGCGTCATTTTGGCCCCACTCCTGTGACGTAATGATGCAAACGCATCATTTGACAGTAGGGGATGGGGCCAAACACCGCGATTCCCGGTGAATCCTAGTGAAGTGGGCAGAATTCTGCCACATGCGGGAGATTGTCACACTCTTCCGGTAGTCCGTGAGACTCTTGCAAAATGCGGGAGTCTCCTGGACATTCCGGGAGAGTTGGCAAGTATGATATACCAGACAGTGAGATCCCAGCATTGTGAGAGTGTCTGCTGTATGTAATTCTCTGTACCTCTCCACTTATACCATACATTGTGACCTGTGCAGGACTAGAGATTTGTGCTTCAATCTGTGTCCAATTGCTGCACTAAACACTCCAGTATGTAAGTGAGAGATGCTATTAGTGTTAATATCCCTTGTTATGAGTAATTATGGGTGAGACGGGGTGGGGGTTGAATTTAGTGACAGCTGGACAAGTTAACCCCTTATTAGCTGTCACTCTCAAAGCAATTTCTGTATGGTTTCCAAGTTGTAATATTGACAAATAGATAAGAATTGGAAACTGATCTTGTTATCCAAAATCAAAATTCCTGTTCTGTCTTAAGGATCTTAAAATGCAGTGATATAATAATAATAATAATAATAATAATATAATGATATTATTCATTTTTTCATATAATCTTGTTTAATGATGTAATGGAAACCACTGTTCCATGGATCTTTTAGGGTATTATCTGTTTTTTTGGGTAAACAGAATACTGTTAAAAATAGAATTAACTGTAAATTCAATAAAAGATTATGTATCATGCTAAGTAAATATCTAGTAGCTGTCGTGAAAAGGATGAGGACACGTCACCGTAAGATGTAAAGTGCAGATAGTGAATGCACTTTTAGTGGACCTGAAAGTAGTGATCTACTAACTGATCACAACTTTGAGGTCCGCTGAATATGGACGGACCCTGAATGCGACGTATTCTATATTTGTCTCATCCAGTGGGTACTGAGATAGTGTTTCTGATTGTGATCGCTATTTTTAATTCTAGTTAAACAGCAGAGAAACACAGGATGGGCGGATGTATAATCATTAATCCGTACAAGCCCTATGTGACCACACCAAATTGAAAATGAGCACTTCATATAATTTGTCTGTGGGCCTGGTTGTTAGCCCCTTGTCATCTGAAGTATCTTTTACTTGTTGTCTGTGACAAATGGATTCTAATTATTACCAGTATAATTCTGTGCAGTCGCATTGTGGAGTATCTCTTATGTATCAGTAACAAGCAGACTGATTTTTGTCTTCTTACAAACACCCAGTGGCACAATTCATAGATTATTCTGCAGTTAGAGCAGATTGCATCCCCAAACTGACAGCGCAGTGCAAAAAGTCCCCCAACAGCCCATTGTGATGTCACGTCTCTACAATTGTACCTTTCGGTCTTATTTTTTGCTGACGGACTTGGATTTGGGTGTACGTGCCTTAAGGATAGTGAGATACTAGCAAGCATGCACTGTAATCGCTGTCAAAAGTTTTAATATGAGGATAGAAGATTAAATCGTGCTACAAAGGCAAATATTTTAAAGTGTAGGTGTTGAATAAACACTCTGAGTCTGGTTCATTAAGGGACATGAAGTGAACGCAACTTGCGTTTTAAAAAATCATGTGTAATTTGCGCAAATGTATGTCCTTATTCAAATACAAGCGGATCTCAAGAAACGTTTACCATTTGAATACAGGTATAAGCAGTGTCGGACTGGGGCATGAAGGGCCTACCGGGGGACTGCAACACTAGGGGCCCACCAGAGGGGGTGTGGCCAGCCATCATAGAGGCGGGACCAGACACTAGAGGGGGAGTGGTCAGCCCACGAAGGACAGCTAGCACCATAGTGTAGTATATAAAGAATGCAGTGTATATATAAAGAGTACACAGTCTTGACCTGCCCCTTAGATTGGGTAGAACAATGACCAAAAATCGGGATTGTCCCACTAGACCAGCCTTATCTAACCTGTGGGACTCCAGGTGTTGTGAAACTTTCAGCTGATCATGCTGCATATGGGGTATAAACAAGTTATAATCTCTTCAGGCTCTTTAGTCTCCAATGATGTAAATCTTGTCCTGAATATCAGATAATGAATAAAGTACACAACAGAGGATCCTAGATTTTGTTGCTGTTATTACTAATGAAATGCTAAAACTAGGAATTGTATTTTCAATGTTGTTATTTTTTACATACAATTAACATAATGTTGTGTAGTGCGCAAGCTCAGTGGCGCAACTACCACTGGAGGAGCCCGTGCCTTCAGATTGGCCGGTGATACTGGCTGGTCAGCTTCGGATGCCCCGTTTAAGTCTTCTAAGAATGTACGGGGACCGGTGCATGTGCAGTTAGGCTCGGGTTGACCCCACGTGTATGCTTAGAAGAGCAGGCATGTCGGAGCAGCATGACCTCTATCAACGCCCTCCTACGCGCCGAAGTGTTCTGTGTGGCCCGATAATTGCATGTTATGCCCGTTAGCAAGTACAACTATCCAAATATGGTAAGTACCCTTCTTTCTTTTTTTTCATCTAGATCTCAAACATACTACGCTATAAATATGTCAAGTGTAGACTGCACAACGTATCTATACAGCCGAGGTGGTATTGGCTGTGCTGTAAAATAATTAATATGACAGGCCAGGCACATTGCCATCCTGTTGGACAGCAAGCAGCACTGGTTGATTCTGTATCTTCATATTTTTGGAATGTTTGGAATTTTGGAATTCTGTTAAAACCTTCCCCTCCCTTTGCTAACTTCCCCTCCTCCAAACCATTTAGAACACACCACTCCCATCTCTCCCAAACTCTTAAACATGTTTTATTTGTATTTTTGTTATGACGGTTTACCATGATTCTAACCCTATAAAAGTAAATAACTAAATAAAAAAAGTATTTGCTAAAAAACAAACCATAAGATGGGGATTAATTATATGTAAAATTTGGCAAGTTTCATCTCCCATTTGACATGGGGAAATTCCCTATAATTCGTTAGTTTTCATCAGTTTACTATGTAGACTTATTACTTGGCTGTAATTTATGGCATATGAACACTTCAGAAGGAGTGGTGAGAGGCAAAACCCGGTATTTGTTTGTATGTAACTCCTCTGATGGTCTGTGACCCAACAACAAACGTCCACCAGCACGGAATCCGTTTCTATGAGTCCAAGAGCAGCAGCAATTGCTGAATTTGCAATGACTCTCCCTAAATAACTGTTCCCAGATTTCTATTTATAGCTGGATACTGACCTCCGACAACCCCCCCCCCCCATTCTTGAGACGAGCTCCCAGATGGCTGAAAGTGGTAACCATTTGTTCTAATTGAGGAGAATTAGGCAAGAAATACCCTTGTTAAAGGGGCGGGGAGATACTCTGACTCAGGCCGAACGCTAGGAGGTGGGTGAAGGGGGCTCACTTATCTGTCCAAAAACAGCAGGCACCAGCTATTTATATAGCGCCACTCATTCTGCAGCGCAGTACAGAGAACTCGCTCACATCAGTCTCTGCCCCATTGGACATAGGACACTACACTCCCAACATGACCTGACCACTGGACATGATAATAATACAATTCTATTACACTGTATACAGACATAGGACCTACACCCCCAACGTGACCTGACCACTGGACATGATCATAATACAATTCTATTACACTCTATACAGACATAGGACACTACACTCCCAACATGACCTGACCACTGGACATGATAATAATACAATTCTATTACACTCTATACAGACATAGGACCTACACCCCCAACGTGACCTGACCACTGGACATGATAATAATACAATTCTATTACACTCTATACAGACATAGGACACTACACTCCCAACGTGACCTGACCACTGGACATGATAATAATACAATTCTATTACACTCTATACAGACATAGGACACTACACCCCCAACGTGACCTGACCACTGGACATGATCATAATACAATTCTATTACACTGTATACAGACATAGGACACTGCACCCCCAACGTGACCTGACCACTGGACATGATCATAATACAATTCTATTACACTGTATACAGACATAGGACACTACACCCCCAACATGACCTGACCACTGGACATGATCATAATACAATTCTATTACACTCTATACAGACGTAGGACACTACACCCCCAACATGACCTGGCCAATGGACATGGTCATAATACTATTCTATTACACTCTATACAGACATAGGACACTACACTCCCAACATGACCTGACCACTGGACATGATAATAATACAATTCTATTACACTATATACAGACATAGGACACTACACCCCAAACATGACCTGCCCACTGGACATGTGCATAATACAATTCTATTACACTCTATACAGACATAGTCAGGGGTCTAAAGTAAGAGCAACTGACTAGTGCAGTACTCTGCTTCCAGTGGTGTCCAAGGCCAGTAGGGAAATAGTGGCCATGTGTGGTATGACATGATTACTGCTCACAGTTCATGCATACATGACATAGCATGCTGTGTGTGCACATTAATTGAAACTCTGTATCTAGTGGCTTTGTTGCCATAACTAGTCCCAGTAATTAGCAGTGGTGCATGGTATTTTGGGTTGTGTATAAAATGTTGACAATTAGAATGTTGACACCATAATGTTGACATTCAGAATGTCGACATGTTCATTAGGTCGACAGAGTTAAATTATCGTCATTGTGAATGTCGACAGGTTGTATAGTCAACATAAAGAGTTAGATTTAAAATGGCAATACCACTGGCAGGCAATACAGTAAAAAAAAACAATACAAACAGTAGATAATCTAAAAAAGAAAATAAGGCATGCTTCCAAAGAGCTTAACCAACCCTAGTGCTGCCAGCCTAGGCTGGTAATTGCAAAATCGGAGGTATAAAAAGCGCGGGGTCCCCCCCCGATTTTACTATTACTAGCAGTAGGCTTTGCCGGCACTATAGCAGGGAAGACTCGGAGCGTGTTGTCCCCCCGCCATAATGACAAACCAGTCCCGGGCTGGTCAGTGGGGTGATAGTAATTAGAGCTTCAAATTTATTACATTTCACTTTAAAGACATGAGACCCATGCAAGATGTTGATCAACGAGTTATGAATAGAAGTAATGTGCAGAAGATCATAAACAATTAATGCCTCAGTTATAACCTTCTAAAAGAAGTGTTCCATCCTACTGCAATAGTTAGGTGATCCATTACCTGTATGTGTAGAAGGAGAAGGGGGTAGTTGAAGTGCCTGATACCAGTATGCATAGAGACTGGGCTGCGTAAGATGCAGTTTCTTTTGATCTGGTGAATGGACAGGGATAGAATGTAACACTATTAAAAACAAAAAGACAAAGGGTGCTCACCTGGTCTCCCAATAGCTTGTATGTTGGCCTTGCCATTAGGCAATGGTTTAACAACTCTACGTTCCTTAGGAACTAGAGCTCCATCTAATTCCTGTTCTGTGTGCTTGGTAATAGTAATCTATATACTATATATTTTACAAAGGTCTGCACATCTGATGGGGACTGAACGATTTCTGTAATATTCTATGAAAAACATTTCATTTACTACCAAGGTGCAAATCCGCATTAAAACCATAATGACCAATCATCCGTTGGCTTTTGTGGGATGTGCTGTAAAAACAAGTCTGAGCCATGGAGGTCTCACCTGGCAACTTACAAGACTTAAAGAATCTGCTGCTGCTAACATCTTGGAGCCAGATACCACAGGACAAATTCATTGCTCTTGTGTAGTCCATGCCTCGATGGGTCAGAGCTGTTTTGTCGCATGAGGGGGGACCTACACAATATTAAGGAGGTGGTTTTAACATTGTGGCTGATCGGTGTAAGTGGTGTGTTGATACTTTCTGCAAAGCTCCAGCTAACACATTGCTGCTTCTGCTCCCAAATTCATAGAATCATCAGACTGATATACCACTCTGGTATCTGATGAGGCTAATGCCACAGACGTTGGCACAGGTATGGATCACTGCCAGCTGGGGAACTAAAGTAAAGAGTTTTCATGTAGGACCTTTTTATTCTGTTTACTTTTAATTCTGGCACCAAGCTGAATGAAGTAACGCTAAGAACACAGTGTAATGATTCCCGCTGAAGATAAAAGGCTGTCTCATTAGAAGCACGAGGTGTCTGAACAACCGACCGTTTTAATGGCTGTAAAGCTCAGTGAATCATTAAGAAGTGACTTATTAAACCATCAGCTGCATTTATAAGGTAGTTTTTATGGTCCATTATATAATATGCGCAGATGCTTTAGGGGCCTAGGAGAATAGGTCAATGATGGTCTATATGACTAGAGGTACGAAAGATGATAAGTAAATATTATTATCTGAGGGGAAACCAATATTTTACGCCCCGTGGCAAAGTGCCCATTAGGGAAGATAAGAAGTTATGTCTGGTGGACAGGTTACAGCCCGGTCTATGTTGCACGTCCCAGTGTATTATCCATGAGGACTTTCAATAAAGGACTTTTGTGTGTTTATAGTGAAAAGATGATGTGTTCTTACATGTACAAGTTGTCCTGGACATCTGATCCCGTACTGATCACACAGGCTTGGCAGAACATGCCTGGAATTTGTTACACAAATGCTGGAGAGCCACTGGTTCCCTAAGCCTGGTCTACAGGAACAGACGGCCCCCATATTATCATGTAGGAATCAAACAATCTGTATGCAAATTCCCCAGCAGGCAGATTTGAGATGATGTACTAGAAGAGGCCGGGTGACTTGCCATACATAGGACAGGTGTCTGCTTTGGGTCAAACTTGGCCTCTCATAGAGTGATAGACCCTACTTCTAATGTGATTATTGTAATGTTATTTTATGTTGTCATGTTTTATTATTTACAAGATATTAACTTTATATTCTAAGGCATTGATGGGCCATAGGCTGCTCTAGGGCCACATGCGGCCCTCCGAGTTATCACTTTCGGCCCCCAGATCCCTCCTGCTTTATCGTCAGATTTCTTTGTTATATTGTAACATTTGCTTAAGATTTCTGCTGATGTGTTATTACAGATAGGTGTCTCTTTATATGATTGCATCTTTTGTTTTACGTTATTACTGTGATCAAGGCTAATGTCTGTCCCTTTTTGAAGGTTAGAGGGCCGCTCATGCTGGTTGCCGATCATTGTAGCCTATCAATGTCCGGCTGTATTTATTTCCGGGTACTACTGTACCCGAACATCACTGATTTTCCTGTGCACCTTTATGAGGGGTGTTACATCACTGCGGAATTCCTCTAAATGGCAATAGAGGTCCAGCACTCCCAGTCAGCTAACCCCAACCATTTCAAGCACCTGATGTAACCATATAAATTGATTGAGCAACTTCCGTGTCTGTATTAAAAAAATAAGTTACCAAGACGGGAGGTACTGTCGGTACTTTAACTTGGTAAAGTAGATAAACAGTATTAAGAGTATAGATGGTACAGAGCGGAATTGTGACAATTAGTACCTGATCACCGGAATCCTTTATATAGTCACTGCTAGTCTTCCACCTTTCAGATCACTGAGACACTTACTTTCTAAATTCTTGATTCTGGCAAAAACAACTTATGTGACGAATCTTATGAATATTAACTGGGTCTGCTTCAATCAGTTTGATTGTGCAGTCTAATTAGCGTCTAATCAGCTAGCAGAGAAACATATGGGATTACCAAGCAGGGCATTACAAAGTTCCATTGGAAAAGATGTAGGCAACCAACCTCCAATAATTTCTGTAGCCAAATAATGTTGACCATCTAATGAGCTCAGATAAGTGACTTACGGATCACTAATTTCTGCGGTCCGCAAGATTAGCCAAGATGAGGTAGTTCAGGAATCTGGTGCTAACTTCTCAACAGCATGGTCATGCCACTGTATGCTAATAGCAGATTCTTAGGGGGAAACTCAATTGGCTGTGGAGACACATTGCATCAGAGTTTTTATAATAATCTCCACTCATTTTCTTAAACATCTATCAGTCAACAGAGAACATTCCTGAAAACTATTTCTGACACCTCCTATAGCTATTGGACAGTTTGAATGTTGATAATTTAACTTGGTAAAAGTATACAAAATTCCAGAAACAATATCTGTATAAATAGCTGCTTTAGATGCCCAAAGTGTAATATTTCCCTATCAGCTAGTAAACTAGCATAGAGATGACAACTCCACAAGTTCCAAACGCTAGGCTCACATCATGCACCTCTAGCTATATAGTTCCAGATCTATATAGTTATTTTATTGACTGATCCACTTTTGAACCAAGCTGAGGCGTAATTGAGCACAGCTTCCACAGTCTGATAAATAGCAGCTAGTGGGGACATATAATGATGTGACCTTTCATTAATGTGATCACAATTAGACACGCCTCAGTATGTCTGCAAGGGGATCAGTTCCACAGATGACCGCTAGATGTCCTCAGTCTCACACCAGTCATATTTCTCATTGAGTGCAAGACACTGTCAGACCACCAGATGGCCCCCGAGATTCACTTTACATCTCATGCTAAGAGAAACGACCTAGTGAAAAGTAAGTTAACTTAAGACCTTGGTTAGAGGAAACGGTGCAATTGTTTTGTTATTATAATGAATGACAGTTATAATGGTGGTTGTCTTGGAAAGAGAAACTAGCAGCAAACTGCTTATCAGTGTTTTTGAACATGTAAATTGAGATCTTCTCTATAAGAGTCCTCTTAATGCTGCTACTATTTGAGTGTTAAGTGCAAATATTTAAATCTACTTCCTCAGAATTAATTGGATTAGCTAAATTTCCTCAGTTATGTATACATTAATCTGGGGAAGATTAACACGGACACAGGAGCAGTCACAGGCTCCAACACTTCAAATAATAACTGTTTAGTTGTATTTTGCAACTTTCAGGGTTAATATCCAAACTAGTATTTATCACTGTGAACAGCAGTAAATCTTGGAAAAATGAATTTAGCAATTGAGTCATGGAAAATATTGCCAGTTATTAGACAAGGGAACTAATTGAATTCAATCATTCAAAATATATATATTTAAAATATGCTATTGTATGCCCCAGCCCATAAGGCCCTCCATTAATTTGCTACCTTCTATTGTTCATTTAGTCTTTCCATTTTTTATTCAGATCACGACTTAGACAGATTACACATATTTTTTTATTAGTACTGTAGTTTATAAAGGATACTGTTAATACCATGGCCCCTGTGCTTGTGTAGTATTCCAAGGAAATGTTGTAATACCAGCTACCATATTATTATGGTAGCGTTGTGTTGTGATACAGGTGTCACACAATGCATTTTATTCATAACACGCCAATATTGAAATATTGTGAATAACTTGAATACCATGACTAAACAGTGTGTGAGTATATGTGTGTGTATATATATATATATATATATATATATATATATCAGTACTCACATCTCTCCTCCCCCTTTCACTTCTCCTGTCTCTCCCCCCTCTTGCGCTTCTCCAATCCCCCCCTTGCGCCCTGCAGTTCTCCCGTCTCCCCCCCTCTTTCGCTTCTCCTCTTCCCCCTCTTGCGCCCTGCAGTTCTCCCGTCTCCCCCCCCCTTTCGCTTCTCCTCTTCCCCCTCTTGCGCCCTGCAGTTCTCCCGTCTCCCCCCCCCTTTCGCTTCTCCTCTTCCCCCTCTTGCGCCCTGCAGTTCTCCCGTCTCCCCCCCCCTTTCGCTTCTCCTCTTCCCCCTCTTGCGCCCTGCAGTTCTCCCGTCTCCCCCCCCCCTTTCGCTTCTCCTCTTCCCCCTCTTGCGCCCTGCAGTTCTCCCGTCTCCCCCCCCCCTTTCGCTTCTCCTCTTCCCCCTCTTGCGCCCTGCAATTCTCCCGTCTCCCCCCCCCCCCCTTTCGCTTCTCCTCTTCCCCCTCTTGCGCCCTGCAGTTCTCCCGTCTCGCCTCCCCCCACTCCTGCACCCTGCAGGCCCCCCCCCCCCACTACTTCCCCCTGCCGCCTACCATTTGCTCCCTCCACCCTATTTGGAAAGGGGCTGGCAGACTGGGGGGCATATGCCCCCTGGGCCGGTTCCATGGTGGGGTACATTGAGCTGGGTAACTGGGCTACCTGCATTGTATTTTTCTTTAAAATGTTCCTAATAGGCTGCTGAGCTGAATCCACTTCCCCCGGGCTAATAGATGCCAGCCAGCCCCTGCAGTTCACCCCCCCCCCCCCCCCCCGCCTTGTCCTTGTGTGTTTCCTCCCATGGTCCGAAAATGTACTGGTAGGCTAGTGATGGGTTAACTCTAGTGTGTGTTCGGTAGGGAAAATAGTTTATAAGCTCCTCTGGAACAGGGACTGGTGTGGATAATATAATATTCTCTGTAAAACACTCTGTAATGAATAGGCGCTATATAATAAATGTTAATAAATAATGCAGTAAAACAGCCATAATAACAATAGTTATATTGCCTTACCGGCTTTTATTAGGTTCCTGCGATATTACTATAATACTGGTATATTGTCTATCTAAATGGTGGATGGGGCCCAATCCATGCAGCTTTGGGCCCTGGGTGCTCCTTCTGAATCGAGGGTGGATAGTTCCTAAATACAGACTATGTATCTGATATCATGCCCACCTGCAGAAACTGAGATCTCTTGTTGCTGGCGACATATTTAATTGAGTATCAAGGGGTGGAGAATGTGCATTTTGTGAGTGTTCCCAGCTTTTTCAGTGGCTTTAGAGACTCTCCTGCTGCTCAGTGACCTGCATTTTACACGTGCTCTGTAGTAGCTGGTAACCAGGATTTACCCAATAATGGGACGTGTTTCGCACCTTACAGGAGCATTTGATGCAGGAAAGCCTTTTTCATGTGCTGTAATAAAGAAAGCCCCAATCTCTCTTCTTCTCACAATTTAGCTATAAATTATTTAGATTTAAAGGGGTTTTCTAGAAGGCAAGACTCTGAAATGTGGATTTTACTCTTTCTACCATACGTAGGACATTTAGATCCACAATCCCGCAATAGGTCATGCAGTGCATTATGGGAGAAGGATATAGTCATACCCCTATATAGATACAGGTACACAATGTAAAACGCGCTGCGTGTACGTCTATTCCATGATTACCAGACCATCCTCTGCAGGGCATGCTGTGCAGGCCATAGGGTTATGTTATACTAGTAGTTTCTGTGGGTTCTATGTGGAACTATAATGATGCCCGGTATTACTCAGCCATGAATTCTGTGCTTGGGTGTTCGCTGGTGATTATTCCTTCGCTGTACAGGCCAATAATGACAAAGAGCCTTGGCCATGTTCTCCTAAAGGTAATGGCTTCTTTACAAATATACGGAGGATATTCACAGAGCCGTCTCTGTTGTGAAGGTAAAACAAGAGCAAGCTATAGAAAGGAAGCCTTGGCTTCTGAGGAATGCCTGTCCTTTGCTGGGTACGGGCTGTTTTGTGCTGTGGGTTTGCCTGGGCGCTGCAGCCAGCAGAGTTTAGTACATTAGAATGGCTTTCACACAGCGGAGAATAGAGCCAGCTGTTAGGACCGGGCAGGTGTCTACTCTCCTCCTTTCTTCTGCCTCACAACTATCCCAGGAATCCAGCTACACTGAAGGAGGCTCTTCCCAGGGGGGGTAGAAAGTGACAGAGGGGCTGAAAGAGACATGTCACAGCCAAAATTCCTGCAGTACACAATTCTTTTATGTCAAATAGCATCTGGGAGGAAAAGATATCAATAGGGCAAAAAGGCTGAAAGTCTGTTTAACATCTTTGTATGGTCTCATATATATATATATATATATATATATATATATATATATATATATATATATATATATATATATATATATATAACATCTCTGTATGATATCCTATATATGTCATCTCTTCTCAATGCAACATATCTGTCTATAGTCTGTTACTGTATATTACACCTCTGTATGGTATCATATATATGTCATCTCTTCTCTATATAACATATCTGTCTACAGTCTGTTGCTGTATATTACATCTCTGTATGGTATCTTCTATATATAACATCTCCTCTGTATATCTTGTCTGTCTATAGTCTTACTGTATATAAGGTATCTTTGTCTATAGTATCTTGCTGTCTATCAATATGTATAAATATATATATGAGAGAGAGAGAGATAGATATACACACATCTGTCTGTGGTCTCTTTTCCATATAACATCTATGTCCGTGGTCTCTTTTCCGTATATTATCTCTGTGGTCTATTTTCATTATATCGTCTCTGTGGTCTTTCCATATAATGACCCTGATTCATTAAGGAATGTGAGTCCATATTTTGCGTATGTTCGCTCTGCGCCTTAATGAAGTGACGCATACGACTACCTAGGAGTTGAAGGTCAGAGCGGGGTGGGGAAGGGAGGACTAACATGGTCACTGTACATTAAGGGCGCCGAGCGCACGCAGCAGCGTCAGGTTCAGGCTCAGGGCATCTCTCAGGTACGTGTCTTTCTGCTGTAGCGCTTGCTCCAGCTACAGGGCCGGTGTAAGTGCTGAGTGATGGTGATGATGGCCATGTGTTTATGCCACAACATGTGTCTGCAGTTAGGAGCAGCTGTAGAAATTAATTGTGTGTACAGTACACATTGAGAACATCGCAATAAATGTATTTGAAGAAAAATATATATATATATTGGCACAGTGGTTAGCAGTGCTGCCTCACAATGCTGAGGTCAGGGGTTTAATGCCAACCAAGGCCCTATCTGTGTGGAGTTAGTGGGACATAATGTGAGTGGAGGTATAACCTCCCTACAACCAGGGGCAGGCTGGGCCAGGGGCAGGCTGGGCTGGGGGGTATCTGCCAACCCCCCCACCCCGTCCCGTAGTGGGCTCCCTTGGGCTGGGTCCAGGGGCAGGCTTGATTGGGGGGGCAGGGGGCATCTGCCCCCCCCTGGGCCGGTCCCATGATGGGCAACCTCGGACTGATCACTAGGCCCCCTGCATTTTTTTCCATTAGAATAGGCTGCTGAGTCAAGTATTGCCCCCTGGGCTGAGATTTGTCAGCCCTCCTCTGCCTACAACGCTACGTAATATGTTAAAAAGTTGTTTAATGCGCATCATTGAAACCTAGTTAACTCTCTGATGCCAGGTATCCAAACAACAATAAGTGAATGAACCTACACACACACTTTTTAGCAAGTGTTCCCAAAGCATAAATGTCTATGTTGCCTGTAACGTTCACAATCATCGTCATCATAATCATTTATTTATATAGCGCCAACATATTCTGTAGCGCTTTACAATTGGGGATAAACACAGTAAACTAATAATCAAACTGGGTAGAACAGACAAAAAGGTGAGAAGACCCTGCTCCAAGCTTACAATCTATGGGATCACAGACACTCAGTACAATATATAATGGACTTCTGTGGCGGTATTCATTAACTATGCTGCAGGGAAGCGCTGCAAATATGCATTCAATAGTTTAACAAAGTACAAGGTTTTATTTATGCTTTTAAACTCCAAGAATGATGTAACACAGAACCCAAGCAGTCTTTCAGCAGCTGTGTAATTTAAGCAGCAGACCCGGAACACTGGAACAAAATATGCAGCCTGTGTGACACCAGCCTAAGTAACACCAGCCTAAGAGTTCTTTATGAAAATACAAAGGCCCAGTCAAATACTGTTTATGATATGACCAGTCCACTTTTGCACAAATACATCCGTGTAAACACAGGGATTTGCGGGGAAAGATGCACTTTTGTGATAAAGAACATTTCTAGGTCCTCTTTCAGACACGTAATAAAAGCATCCAAGAGACACATTAGAAACCCCGTTCTGGTGTCGTCTTCCTCATCATTCATTGGGGGAGATTCAATTGTCGACGATGAGTCTCCTCATTTTTCCTCGCACCTCTATGGGATGCTAGGAAACATGAGCAGAGATTTCAGTCAAATTTCCACTGCGAAGTGTCTTGCGGAGGCTCCGGAGATATTTTGCAGCTAATTGAATCTCCCCCTTTGAAGACAAAAGCTCTGTTACCGACAAAAAACACCCGTTGCACACCTGACTATACGTTGTTTTCTGCTTATATATATTATATAATATAACATTATTTCTGGTGTTTAGTTGGTCATCAGTAAGACCTGTCTCTTGTACATAGAACGTCTCCTCTCTGCGGTCTCTCGTACATAGAACGTCTCCTCTCTGGGGTCTCTCCTACATGGAACGTCTCCTCTCTGGGATCTCTATTACATAGAACGTCTCCTGTCTAGTGTCTTGTACATAGAACGTCTCCTCTCTGGGGTCTCTCGTACATAGAACGTCTCCTGTCTAGTGTCTTGTACATAGAATGTCTCCTATCTGGGGTCTCTCGTACATAGAACGTCTCCTCTCTGGGGTCTCTCGTACATAGAACGTCTCCTCTCTGGGGTCTCTCGTACATAGAACGTCTCCTCTTTGGGGTCTCTCGTACATAGAACGTCTCCTCTCTGGGGTCTCTCATACATAGAACGTCTCCTCTCTGGGGTCTCTCGTACATAGAACGTCTCCTCTCTGGGGTCTCTCGTACATAGAACGTGGGCTCCACTTTACGGTTGGCTAAAATATGATGTATTACAAAATTAGGTCCTATTACAAAGTAATGTTTAAAAGGAATTTCTAGTTTAGGGATTGGTCCTGTACAATAGTTTCACAAACAGCTTGGCAGTGTGTCAGCGACAGGTTGAGTACATTAGGTTACACAGTGTATGTTTCTATAGGACACACTGCTTTGTTTAGCTGTGTATTATATCCTGACTGTAGCTAATGCCATGTACAGGTGTAGCCTGTCTCCCATGTGATAAGATTCGGTACGGCTTCCCACACATCATCATGTCCTGTCAATCACAGCCTCTCCCCAGCCCCCCACACTACATTTAGGCATTCTACCATTGTTCTCCCCCTGACAGGTATATAATTGCATGATTGATGTGGCTTCATTACCCTCCAATTGAACCAGGCCCTATCCCACTCTGTCCCCAAAGTGATCTGATGGGCAACGCTTCCCCCCTCCGCATACCCTCTGACCCCAAGCGGCCTCGCCCCAAATTGTTAGGTTGGCGTTTGGGGGGGTCTGACAGTCAGATGACAGCCTCTCTGTTCTTGTACATCTGCCATAATCGGGTGTCACCCATTGCCACTGTTAACCCCATTCATTCCTATCGTCAGGACTTCCATCTGTCTTGCAAGAGGATTTTAATTACTAAAAGATCTTTCACCAGAGATATCAGATTGATGTATTGGGACCAGGCTACAGTTTATGTATTTTTTATTTTATATATTGAATTGGGGATACCCCACTAAAATGAATGTTGCTCTTTAAAAAAATGCTGCTCCTTTCTTTGTTATGAAAGCAATAAGATGCTTTCCAGACAGTCTCTAATAATGCAGGTGCATCCGGAAAATATACATTCTAGTTAGTGATTTTCAATGGTAAAAGCAGGGACGTATGTGTGTGCCTGTATGTGTGTGCATGTGTGTGTTTATATATATATATATATATATATATATATATATATATATATATATATATATATAATTTTACTTTTTATAGTTAGAATTTTCTTTTAAAGGCTGGAATGGAAAGGGACAATGTGGGAGAAATATCTCTGCAATTCAGGCCACTGAAAGATGTTCTGAAGACCGTTTTGAATTCTAGTGTCTGCTCCTTGTGACGTAGGAAAAGTCACATTCTGTCCCTTATACCATGAAAGGAAAGAAAATAGAGTACGATTGCAGTTGGGCAGGGAATCGGTGCCTGACTTACATTGTATGCACTATAAAGGACAATACTAGTTACTTAATAGGAGATCCAGCAAATGACACTATAGATGGGAAGAGGTGCACAATGATACAAGTCACACTCTTACTACACAATATGAATGTGACATTTGCAGATTGTTGCCCACCGTCCTCTGATTTGGAGGGTTTAAGCGTCAGTTCTGTGGCCAGTATCCAGCCTGTTGGCTGAGACTCAGGGCTTGTGACCTCAGTCCACTCAGTGCATTAGCTGATCCATACATCACAGGGCGCTGCCTGCCACTCCACCGACCGGTTATTTACTGCTACACGGTTGTGTAAATCTCCAGACCTGTTAAAATCAAGAAAAAATAGACAGATCCTGAGTGTTTTGTGTTCCACTCCAAGGCTCCACTTCCATTCTCCAAGCAATAAATTTGTCAGCTCTCTGGTAGTTTTTGGTTAATTAAATTGGCAGAAAGAAAAGAGCAGCATTTCTGCAGCCCCCATAGCTATGAGTAAAAGTCCCCCCCCCCCCTCCCTTTAAATAAACCACTTGTGCCAGTGTAACCCTCTCCGTGCCACATAGCCGCAGACAAAGATTTGTTCTGACAAAACCCTGCAGGGCGGCTGAGTGTAACATATAAGGCACTATTTATCAAATGGAGAAAATCCCTTTCTCTGAAAAAAATGGGCGTGTATGCAAACATAGCCCCGAAACTGGCCCAGTGGGCGGCTAGTGAAGACTTACCGCTCCAGGACAGGATAGGCAACCGATTGTCACTCATCTGCCTCAATGAAATTTAATTGATAAATTGTGGTGACAACAGATTTTCTATTGCGGCGATAGAAACCCGTCGTTATCGTCACATAGTGACAAAGAGGCCCAATAATGTCGAATGACGTTTTGTCCTAAAAGTTTCTCTACCGATTTAGTAATTATAGTATTGCTCTCTGCCAAATAAAACAAGGGTGCTCTCTGTTAGATAGATAAAAAAAAAAAAATTGTGTTAGGTGCCAAGCAAACATTTTAACGTTTTCATGATAATTTGAACACTAGTTGGCAGTGTGCCTTTGGTAGAGTGTTTTCAGCAACCAATCAGATTCTAGCTATCATTCATCTAGTACATGCTAGAAAATGATAGCTATAATCTGATTGGTTGCTATGGGCAAAACCTCCATTTTTCCTTTTTATTAAGTCAAAGGTCACTTACCACTTGATTTGTTATGTGGCTGCCTTAGGGCAATTGTACCCAAGTTTATGGGAGAGCAAATCTATTTTTTTCTTTTCTTGTTAAGGTGACGGCATGTGTGCGAGTACAAACATTTGCACCAGCCCTTGGGTGGATCAAGGGCTCCTCTTGTTAAGTGTGGATTAGGGGCACAAGTGTCTTGCTCTGAATTGCAGAAATGAGATTTCGTTTTGAGGGAAGGGATAATTTCAGTGAGATAAAGGGGTATAGAGGGTGCATTTACTTTGCAGGAGGGCACACATTTCCTCCCTGAAATCCTCATCCACCTCTGAGGTCTTGGAGATTAGGGGCTAGATTAGATTCTAGTTGTCATTTTGTAGAATGTAGTAAATAAATGACAGCTAGAATCTGATTGGGTGCTATAGGCAACATCTCCGCTTTTTCAAATCTGCAGTTTAGTAAATATATCTCTAGGTCTCATCCAATGGTCTCTGTTCTTGTATGTGATAAAAATATTGGTGTAGGTTTAACAATGTTTTATTTTGGGAGGGGGGGGGGGGGGGGGAACAGGCCACAGGCCACAGGGATATCCATTGCAGGGCCCCAGTCCCACTGAAGGAGGCACAGGTATTGCCATAGGGTGTGTGATGACTCACAGAGGGGTAACTAGTGGCACCACCCAAAAGCCTGGATAAAAGGAAGTGTCTAGTTGATGTGACTTGCAGGCAGCGTTGCAGCATCATTAAGTCACATCCAGGAAACAATACCATCTTTATATCACTGCAGGTCCACTGTATATTACTACAGTATCGGTGGCACTCTAGGATGGGGCCAGAGATTTTAGGCGCAAGTAAATTCAGCTGAATGGGTGACCTGTGCACACCCATTATGCTGAATTCCCAGCTATGCGCTATTCATTTGACCTCCATATGTTGTAGAGACATGCAGAGCGGGTGAGGAGCATGTAGCATGACACATCGATTTCTGTGGATGTTTCATCAGCACATCATCATCATCATCATCTATTTATTTATATACAGCATATTGAGAAAAAACAAACAAATATTTAATGCACTTTTGATGCATTTGTGAAAATGTTGTGGTGATGTGACAGGGTTAGTGTGTGGTCACTAATATAATGTTTATACTTCATGCAGCTATATTATTTTTTTCTACTGCTTGTACGCTCTCACGTTTGCTTTCCACTACAGCCCATCGTATGTGTTCCATGGATTCTGTTCTAAGCTCCCTCTCTCCCTTGTTGTCTATATCACCTCTCACCAGGGCCGCCATCAGGGGCTACAGGGAGTACAGCAGTATGGGGCCCAACAGCAGAGTGGGGCCCCACTAGCTCTGGGCCCAAACCAATATATTAGGGGTGGGGGCCTGCGCAGTGAATTAAGGGAGGTAGCGGGCGCCATTTCTAGACAGCAGCTGTGCCTGAGATGTAAGAGGTGGTTGTGGGGTGAGGTCTCTGCACGTAATTAAGGATGCGGCCCCCTTGTAGGCAGCATGTCTGCCTCCGCTCCCAAGATCTCTGGGCCCCACAGCTACCTCTATTTGCTCCACTCCCAGCCCCCCAGGTGCCCGGCTCCCAGACAGAGATTAATTAATAACGTCACAGAGAGGAGCTGAAAGGAGACAGCAAGAAGACGCAGAGAGGTAAGTAAACTGCAGGGGTTAGATGGAGCCAGGGATGGATGTTGACTGAAGAGAATTGGGGGGGCAAATGTTGGGTAGAGAATAATTTATGTTGGGTAGAGAATAATTTACAAATGAGGGTGGGGTAAGAGAAGGAAGTACTGGGCCCCGCAATTTCTGGTGGCAGCCGTGCCTCTCGCTCATCCTTTCCATGCTCCTGCCCTATCTCCTCACCCTATAGTTCCCTCTGCTTAAACACCTCACCCCTCTCCTCCTTCTTATCCTACCTTACCTTCCCTGTCCCCCTTCTTCCCCATCCCTCCTAATATCCTTACCCTCTTCAACCTATGTGATCATCACTTAAACCCACCCTCCTGCAACATCGCCTTCTTAGCCTCCACCTCTACTTACCTGGACCGCTAAGCTCAGTGTCCACTTTGCTCTTATTGTGTCTCACTACCGCCACCCTCTAGAATGGCAGCGGTGTCGCCATATAACGTAGCAGATGATGATCGCGGTAATGTATGAATAAGGCTTTACATTCGTCTTTTTGCATCTGACCGTAGTATGTGACACAAGTAGGGCATACTTGCCAACTCTCCCGAAAATCTTGGTCGGTCTCCCGGACTCCTGCATCCGGCAAATACCTGGCCAAAATAACGCGATTCGCGGTGATTCGCGTCATTTTGGCCCCGGGGACAAAATTACGCGTTTGACCGCGCCCCGTGCCCTCCTGCCCTCTAGTCACGCCCCCTGTCCGGGATCTCCCGGACTTCAGTGCCTAAAAGTAGGGAAGTATGAAGTAGGGAAGGGCATAAATGTACAAGGCACAAGCATTGCTTGGTTCTAGATAACCAAAGTATGTTAATTAAGCTTTAGTATCTTCAAGGAAAAGTTGTTTTAATTGGTTGCCTATAGACATGACACAAATTAGATGGACTCTCCCTGGATGATGTAAAGGCTTTAGAGAAAAATGCAGGAGGATGCAGGGGCGGACCTAGACTTTATTTTTAAGGGGGGGCGATTTTGCATAATCACGCCCCTCCTTTACTCTGATTGGCTGACCTGTGTTTTGCCCCGCCCTCCGCTCGCGATTGGCCCCGCCACTCCCGTTTTGATCGGCGCCTGGGACCTATTTTAAAGGTAGGCTTTCTGCTGCTAGGGGGGCCAAATGCCCCGATCGCCCCTCCCCCCCTGTATTTGCCACTGGGAGGGTGCCACATAGATAAAGCATTATATTTTGCAAACATTGCAGGAAGGTAGATATACAAACCAGTATTGTCATACATCTCATAGTTGAGTAAATATTGTATCCTGCTCAATTCGTATTCAACGTTTCACTATGTTACTCTTGTCGGGAATAAAACAACAACAAAAGAACAAGTGTTTTACAAGTAACAGAATATCTGTCTTATACAGTTTATTACATTGTTAATGAGTAATGTGGAATAGAAAATAATTTCTCCCATGGATCAAAATCAATATCTTGTTTTAATTAGCATGTCGCAGTGATAATGGTGGTGATCATGTATTGGTGTAAAAGGAGAATATACCATGTTTATATATAGGTGTAGGAGTTAGCGTTACTTCCTGGAAACGTGGATGGAACATATGTACATACAGTAATTATTCTCTGAATGTATATCTAAATATATACTATTGACATCAGTGGGAGAGGGTTATATCGGTTGCTTGACAGAAGTAATATACTATATATACTATCATAATCAGAGTTATTTTCATTTTGTCATCATTTGGATATGACAAATAACAGCTTTGTGCATCAGACACACGTTGTCTTAGGGGTCTGTTTATTATAGTGAGAAACGGCCTATATATGGCGAAAACAGTGAAATCTCCCAGCTGCCTCTGCAATGTTTTATTGGTAAATTAGCATGAGAGCCATAAGAAGTGATAGAAAACTAGTCCTATCGCTAATTATTAATAAATAGGTCCATAAGTTTATGCATACTTGCCCACTCTCCCGAAATTTCCTGTAGACTCCCGAATTTTAGATTTTAGGTAGAACTCCCGGGAGAGCAGGAGACCAAAATTACACAGTGAATTGCGTCATTTTGGCCACACCCCTGGCAGAATAATTATTCTGTTGCATCGCGATCCACTGTGCCCCTCCCCCTCCATCCTCCTAAGCCCCCGCTCTGGGAGGTCCTGGAGGGGAATATTGAGAAGTTGGTAAGTATGAGTTGATGTATCCACTGGCATTAAATTCTGCATTTATAGTTCCATACCCACCATATAAAAATGTAACCAAGTTTACTCTCCCCCTATCCAATCCGATGTTTCCAGGACTACTCCATTCCTCTTACAGCCCTGCACAAACACATTGACCAATCATAAGCCAGCTTGTTACTGGTACTCCAGCTCACACCCCCACCTCCCCGCCGCCATTTAAAGTTGGTGAACACCATTGATTTGGTGTTTTACAGAACTGGCAGAGCCCCGGGAAAAACGGCTTCATGTAGCAGCCCCCCAGGGCCGTAAGGACCACTATCCATTTTGTTGTGACCACTGGGATAAAGTCAGAGGGAGGACAGGAGAGTCCCAGGCTTTCACGATAGCTGCTTCTGGGCTTCCTGTGTTAGTGGGAACCAGACCAGGTTGTCTAGCAATGGGGCTGAATTATTTTTATTACAGTTGTTGGGTGCACTTGCAAGTGTTTGTGGAGAAGTGCAAGTCCAATTGAGCATACACCTTGGTTGGAGAAGTGTATTTGTACTGCAAGCAATGTATTAAAACGTTCCCCACACACACACACACAGAAGTGTAATAATGACAGTCCAGATGTTTTCTCGCTGTCAGGATTTATTTAAGCCATAAATGAGGCCGAACTGAGCAATGTTTTAGGAGAAAAATATAAACATTTATTTTTATTTATTGATGTGACAGTTGCATTTTTATACAGTGCCTCCCCTAACCGTGTTTCTCTCCTCTGCACATCATGGTGTGCTTATAGTTTGCGTAGGCTGCTTCCAAGTACAGAGAGACAGCTTGTTGTACGCTGGACACAATACTGAGATGCACTTGTGCAAAACCATCAAAATCAAAACCATCAATTTGCTATAAGCCACCTGCAGTGTCGGACTGGGTCATGAAGGGCCCACCGGGGGACTGCAACGTTAGGGGCCCACCAGAGGGGGTGTGGCCAGCCATCATAGAGGTGAGACCAGACACTAGAGGGGGAGTGGTCAGCCCAGGAAGGACAGCTAGCACCATAGTGTAGTATATAAAGAATGCACTGTGTATATAAAGAGTACACAGTCTTGACCTGCCCCTTAGATTGGGCAGAATAGTCACCAAAAATCAGGATTGTCCCACTAGAATCAGAACATTTGACAGACTGTCCTACCTGTTCTTGTCACTTTCACCTCCAATAATGGGTACATTTAGAAAATTCCAACCAGCCCCAGCGTTAAATCAATAGGGCCCACGATTAATACTTATATAAATAAATGATGATGAATACTTCGGCCTTTCTCCAGCCCCAACATTAAAGTAATAGTATTCCCATTTAATAAATAAACATTTCCCTCCCTCCAGACAGCCCCAGCAATAAATTAATAGCATTTACGTATAATAAATATACCTATTTCCCTTAACCGTCACTGCCGTTAAATGATTCATATTCATAATAAATAGACCTCATGCTCCTCAAACTCAGTCCCACATTCAATTAATAGCTCCCAAACCAGCCCATCTTAATTTAATAGTCCCCACTATAAAATTAAATTGGCCCAACATCACCCCACAAACAAAGTAGCACCCATTAATTAGCCACCACCTACTACACACACATTACATTTCCACAAGCCCCCTGTGCCCTCACACACAACACATTACATTGCCACAAGCCCCCTGTGCCCTCATACACCACACATTACATTGCCACAAGCCCCCTGTGCCCTCATACACCACACATTATATTGCCACAAGCCCCCTGTGCCCTCACACACCACACATTACATTGCCACAAGCCCCCTGTGCCCTCATACACCACACATTATATTGCCACAAGCCCCCTGTGCCCTCACACACCACACATTACATTGCCACAAGCCCCCTGTGCCATCACACACACATTACTGTGCCCCTTCATCATCACCACGCTGTGCCCCCTTATGATCACACTGCGCCCTCCATGCTGCTTTCCCCACTTCACCTGGCCCCCTTCATCACTCTGAGCCATGTTGCTTCCCCCCCATCATGACTCTGAGCCATGCTGCTTCCCCCCATACACAACTCTGTGCCATGCTTCTTCCACCCCTTCATCACTCTGTGCCTTACTGTCCCCCCTCTTCTTCATTACTCTGTGCTTCCTTCCTCTTCCTCATCACTCTGTGCCTTCCTCCCCCCTTCTTCATCACTGTGCCATACTGCTTCACCCCCTTCATCTCTCTGCCTTTCTGCCCCCCTCTTCTTCATCACGCTGTGCCCCCCCTCTTCTTCATCACGCTGTGCCCCCCCTCTTCTTAATCACGCTGTGCCCCCCCTCTTCATCACTCTGTGGCTTTCTGTCCCCCTCCCCCCCCTCTTCATCACTCTGTGGCTTTCTGTTTCCCTCCCCTTGTCTCTGTTCCTTTACTTACCTTCCTATTGGCTTGTTTCATCTTTTTTTTTCTCTTCTTGTCTTCTCTCTTCTGCCTTCCTTCTTGCGTGCTGGGTCCTCTCTGCACCGCTCCTCACTCATTGTCAGCGTCACATGATGACGTCACGCCCGACATTCAATGCAAACGGAGCAGAGAGGAGGGAGGAGGGGCGTCGGCGCAGTGACGTGGTAAATAATATATATATATATTATTTTTTTTAAAGTACCCGCTCCCCCCACCAACGGAAGGGGGCGGAGTTTACAGGGGTCAGGGCCTACCGAGGGATATCCCGGCTCCCCAGCAGGTCAGTCCCACCATGGCCACATGGGGTTTGATCTGAAACTGTATGCGGATTGTGTCTTTTAAAACCCTCACAAATCTTTTGCATTTTTACCCAGAGTGCAGATCAGGGGCGGACTGGGCAGTGGGGCAAGTGCTAACAGAGCCAGACGCCCACAGTCAATTTTGGGCCGCCTGGTAGTCCAGTGGGGATGCAGTGTGCGCAGCCCATGCATAGGCAACCACATTGCATTCTACTCGTTGTGGCCGTATCGCGTACTACTCAATGCGGCCGTGTCATCCATTCATACAGCTTGTAGTAAAATATTCTGTTAATGAATGATGTGGCCACATTGTGTGGTACGCGAGCGGCCAACTAGTCATAGACTGCATAAGCTGCCAGCATCGCTACAATGACAGTGCTTTAGGGCTAATCCCCTAGACTGTGTGTGTGTATAGATAGATATATATATATATTAGTGCTGTGTGCTTGCCCCCCAGGCTAAAGTCTGCCGCCCTGCCACAGATTAATAAATAAAATAATGTGGTTGGTGTTTGAAAACCGCATCCGATTGATGGTGGCTTTAAAGTCGCGCAATAAACCGCGTTTCGATATATCCACACCTTGGAGTCTATTTCACACATTAAACACTTTAAGCCCGTGTCTCCTATAATTCTTATGGATTGTTAGCTCATTAGGTCAGTGTTTGAGTTGATAGCACTGCGTTGTTTGAGTCTTAGATCAGTTGGGCCAAATTGTGCAGTCTGACTTTCACAGCTAAATTCCGTTACATATGTTGACATTCTTTATACATCTAGATTGTACTTTCTTTCTTATCAGTTGTATGACTGAACTGAAGTTTCCTTGTCACATGATCTTCTATTAGACCAGTAGATTATAATGAAATACGTTGTACACTGCAGACATTGTAAGGGACAGGGCGATTTATTGTGTCATTGGAACAGTTTTGGTGGTTGATCGTTATTGTATTTTGATAATAAGTTACAGTCTGTATATATAATGCCTCCTGCATTATAATATTATTATGATAGGTGCCTGTGCACTACTTCATGTTCTGTAGAGGAAGAGAGCAGATTTCCCTCCCCAGCAGACAGCTCCAGTGCATATCAAACACCACATGGCTGGGACTGCGTGCACGGTGCTGGGGGGAGTGAGCAGAGGGAGCAGCTGTGGAGGTTGGAGAGGGGTGACTGGCAACTGTCAGAGAATGATTAATGTCTTTATTATTATTTGTGTGTAATGTCTCCAACTCCCCATTGCTTCCTTCTGCAGCTTTACCACCTCTCATCCATCAAACGGCCTGACAGCCGGACAGGACATCAACCCCCACCCAAACACACTGCCTGATTTCTAGTGCCATGTCCAACAGATGAAGGTAGGGTGGTGGGAACACACACACATCTATTACCAAGTGAGTACAAAGAGGGGACATTGAGAGACCAGGGAGGACTGGGGGATCAGGGAGAGACCAGGGAGGACTGGGGGGATCAGGGAGAGACCAGGGTAGACTGGGGGGGGATCAGGGAGGACTGGGGGGGGATCAGGGAGAGATCAGGGAGGACTGGGGGGACCAGGGAGAGATCAGGGAGGACTGGGGGGGGGATCAGGGAGAACTGGGGGGGATCAGAGAGGACTGGGGGGGATCAGGGAGAGACCAGGGAGGACTGGGGGGATCAGGGAGAGACCAGGGTGGACTGGGGGGGATCAGGGAGCACTGGGGGGGGGGGATCAGGGAGGACTGGGGGGGATCAGGGAGAGATCAGTGAGGACTGGGGGGATCAGGGAGAGACCAGGGAGGACTGGGGGGATCAGGGAGAGATCAGGGAGGACTGGGGGGATCAGGGAGAGGACTGGGAGAGACAGGGAGAGACCTGAGAAGACTGGGGGGGGTGGGAATCAGGGAGAGACCAGAGAGGACTGGGAGGGACGGGGACAGACCAGAGAGGACTGGGAGGGACGGGGACAGACCAGAGAGGACTGGGGGGGGACGTGGAATGACCAGAGAGGACTGGGGGGGGGGGGGCGGGGAGAGACCAGAGAGGATTGAGGGGATGGGGAGAGACCAAAGAGAACTGGGGGTGGGGGGAGAGACCAGAGAGGACTGAAGGGACGTGGAGAGACCAGAGAGGACTGAAGGGACGTGGAGAGACCAGAGAGGACTGGGGGGATGGACGGGGAAAGACCACAGAGGACTGGGGTGAGACAGAGAGACCATAGAGGACTGGGGGATGTGGATTGACCAGAGAGGACTGGGGGGACATGGAATGACCAAAGAGCACTGGAGAGGGGGAGGGGAAGACCAGAGAGGACTGGGGGTGGCGGGGAGACACTAGAGAGGACTGGGGGGCGGGGAGAGATCAGAGATAGGGTCAAAGGTCCTAAGTGACCATGAAAATATTTCAAAAGTGCTTGGAGGAAGTGTCGGTGTCATACAGGTTTAGGAGCACTTAGCAGGAGTTACTGTAACCTCTTCTGTCAAAAGGCAGCGGCCGGTGTGTTATATTTGGATCAGGGCAGGTAAAGCATTTGGGTGAAGCCATATCATTTAAAAAATAGCTAAATACGGCCAGACATTGACATAGACTCCAGAATACAGTACGTCCTTACAGATAATGCAGAGAGGTAGTATGGAGATAAGAATGCCACAGAAACAGGAAAGCTGGCACCAAGGGGGGACAGGGAAGATAGAGTTGTAGAGATGCCTAGATTATGCCTGATGTGAGCATCTTGGTCATATGACAAACAGAAAAATTAATGTATCACCAATGGCGTGATTGTAGTACCTCCCAGCTGTCTTATTCATTAATGTATATGTACTGGATATGTGTGCGCTATCGTTCCAGAATAGATGGCTCCATTTCTCCACTGGGGTCTCCTCATTTCCTGTTATATTTCGGTAATACCTGCTGCCACTGCCCAATTAAGGATAAATTAACTGGCACATTCAGAGAGATGAATTCTGTTGGCTTTTAACAAAAAAAAGTATATTCCCACTGTTTTACATGTACCAAATTGATATATAGCTTGTAAGTGGTAATATGCTGGTCTTTACTAAGGGCAACTTAACAAAATGTTGGGATTATTTAAAATGTGGGACCACAGTGCTGGCGGCTGGCATGGATAGCAGCCTCCTGAGGTGGCGGCTGGCACGGATGGCGGCCTCCTGAGCTGGTGGATGGCGCAGGTGTTGGCCTCCTGAGGTGGCGCTTGGCGCAGGTGTTGGCCTCCTGAGGTGGGGGTTGGCGCAGGTGTCGGCCTCCTGAGGTGGTGGTTGGCGAGGATGGCAGCCTCCTGAGGTGGCAGTTGACGAGGATGATGGTCTCCTTAGTCTTGTGTTCTGCAATATAGTTTTCTTAGATGCTACATGCTGCTGTCCCGCTGCAGTATAGCATTGCCAGAGATTACACACTAGTTTTGTACACTGTAGTCCAGAGTAGATTCTACAGGCTATAGCCCTGTGTGATAGTATATATACTGTCTATGGTTGCCACATGGGTTGTTAAAACAGGTTGTTTGGGATTTTCTTTATATTTGGTCTAACAGTTTATGTTTTTGGACAACATTAATCGAGGTAACGCATTGGTTTTGTATACTGCAGTATAATACTCCCACAGGTAGCATGTTATTCTCTTACGCTGTGCTGCCATATGTATATGCCACCAGTCTTACATGCTGGGAACGATACACCCTAGATGTGATATACCGATCCTGTCACTATACATTCTTAGAGGTAAAGCACTGCTCTAGAAACACTGAGCAGGTTTCCTTGGCAATTATAGCACAACCTGTCCTAGAGGTACAGTGCGGCTAGCAGCGCAGTCTGTATTAAATTAACTTCGCAATTCGCCCTTATCTGTCTCCTTGCACATTACGTATAATACAGTTAATGTACTGAAGCAGATGTGGTTTTTCCCAGTTAATCCAATCCTGTTAAAGAAAAAAAAGCACACACACTGGCTGTTTATTCACCAGGTCCCTCTATACCACCTTAATAGAATCGGAAATATTCCTATTTAACCTCTTCTTATTAGCAGCGTACAGTTTGCTACAATTACCTCAGACTTTGCAGGGATTCTAGAGAGCTGAGATACACAGAGAGGGAACATGGGGCTCAGGCTAGATGGATTATAGAGACCTGACATACAGAGGGGGAACATGGGGCTCAGGTTAGAGGGATTATAGAGACCTGACACACAGAAAAGGAACATGGGGCTCAGGTTAGAGGGATTTTAGAGCCCTGGCACACAGAGAGGGAACATGGGGCTCAGGTTAGAGGGATTCTAGAGACCTGACACACAGAGAGGGAACATGGGGCTCAGGCTAGAGGGATTCTAGAGACCTAACACACTGAGAGGGAACATGGGGCTTAGGTTAGAGGGATTCTAGAGTCCTAACACACAGAGAGGGAACATGAGGCTCAGGTTAGAGGGATTCTAGAGACCTAACACACCGAGAGGGAACATGGGGCTTAGGTTAGAGGGATTCTAGAGTCCTGACACACAGAAAAGGAACATGGGGCTCAGGTTAGAGGGATTTTAGAGCCCTGGCACACAGAGAGGGAACATGGGGCTCAGTTTAGAGGGATTCTAGAGCCCTGACACACAGAGAGGGAACATGGGGCTCAGGTTAGAGGGATTCTAGAGCCCTGACACACAGAGAGGGAACATGCGGATCAGGTTAGAGGGATTCTAGAGCCCTGACACACAGAGAGGGGACATGGGGATCAGGTTAGAGGGATTCTAGAGTCCTGGCACACAGAGAGGGAACATGGGGCTCAGGTTAGAGGGATTCTAGAGCCCTGACACACAGAGAGGGAATATGGGGCTCAGGTTAGAGGGATTCTAGACCTGACACACAGAGAGGGAACATGGGGCTCAGGTTAGAGGGATTCTAGACCTGACACACAGAGAGGGAACATGGGGCTCAGGTTAGAGGGATTCTAGAGACCGGACACACAGAGAGGCAAAAGGAATTACAACTATAGCGACAGCTGAGATATCCCCCCACAGGCTCTATAGAGAGTTACCACTCACTTAGGCAACCATGTTGAGTCAGTCGATTACCTGTATAATCATTTGCTTCTTTTTTTATACAACATTAAATTACTACACTATGGCCCTGTGGTTGAGTTGAATTTACACCAAATTACACAAATTTCGTACTGTGCATGCCCACAAAGAGAGTGCACATGTAGCCCGCATGTATAGTTCTGTGTGTCTGACACTTGTGTCCAGGGCCGGACTGGCCATCTGGCACTTCTGGCAAATGCCAGAAGGGCCGATGGCCAGATGGGCCGGTTGCTAGCTGGCCGGCCCCATCGCTCAGCGCACAGACTGTCATGCCGGAATTCCTGCATGACAGTCTGTGCGCTGAGAAATGGGGCCGGCTGTATACTTACTTCCTGGTGGCCGCGCGTCCTCTTCTCCCCTCCTCTTCTAAGAATGGATCTGGCTATGTCACATGGGACGCGCACCACGTGATAGGTGCCGTCCCATGTGATAGGAGAGACTGCACAGCGCTCCGCGGAGCGCACAAGGTAAGGAGGGAGGGGGGGTAGTTTATGTGCCAGATTATGTAAAGTATGTGGGTGCCAGGGTATGTAAAGTATGTGGGTGCCAGGGTATGTAAAGTATGTGTGTGTGACAGGGTATGTAAAGTATGTGGGTGCCAGATTATGTAAAGTATGTGGGTGCCAGGGTATGTAAAGTATGTGGGTGCCAGATTATGTAAAGTATGTGGGTGCCAGGGTATGTAAAGTATGTGGGTGTCAGATTATGTAAAGTATGTGGGTGCCAGGGTATGTAAAGTATGTGGGTGCCAGATTATGTAAAGTATGTGGGTGCCAGGGTATGTAAAGTATGTGGGTGTCAGATTATGTAAAGTATGTGGGTGCCAGGGTATGTAAAGTATGTGTGTGTGACAGGGTATGTAAAGTATGTGGGTGCCAGATTATGTAAAGTATGTGGGTGCCAGGGTATGTAAAGTATGTGGGTGCCAGATTATGTAAAGTATGTGGGTGCCAGGGTATGTAAAGTATGTGGGTGTCAGATTATGTAAAGTATGTGGGTGCCAGGGTATGTAAAGTATGTGGGTGCCAGATTATGTAAAGTATGTGGGTGCCAGGGTATGTAAAGTATGTGGGTGTCAGATTATGTAAAGTATGTGGGTGCCAGGGTATGTAAAGTATGTGGGTGCCAGGGTATGTAAAGTATGTGGGTGCCAGATTATGTAAAGTATGTGTGTGTGACAGGGTATGTAAAGTATGTGGGTGTCAGATTATGTAAAGTATGTGGGTGCCAGGGTATGTAAAGTATGTGTGTGACAGGGTATGTAAAGTATGTGTGTGTGACAGGGTATGATTATAGTGTGTACGTGTGTAACAGTGAAAATATAGTATGTTTTATGTGTGACAGGGTATGACTATTGTATGTGTGTGGGGGCCGGCGTATGACCATAATGTGTGTGTGTGGGGGGTCAGTGTATGACCATAATGTGTGTGTGGGGGGGTCAGTGTATGACCATAATGTGTGTGTGTGTGTGTGTGTGTGTGTGTGTGTGTGTGTGTGTGTGGGGGCCGGCGTACGACTATAATGTGTGTGTGTGGGGGGGGGGGGGGATCGGTGTATGACTATAATGTGTGGATGGGGGGGTCTTAATATAATGTGGGATGTAGGCTGGTTAATCCAATGGTGAATTGCAGGTAGGGGCTAATTATTGGGTGCTATTCAATTTGTGGGGAGATGGAGGGGCAATTTAATAGTGGGGCCTATCAATTTAAGATGGGGTGATTGGATTTTTAATTTAATGCTGGGGTGGTTTGGGAGCTATTAATTGAATGTGGGGCTGTGTGTGGAAAATGAGGTCTATTTATTAAATGTGATTATGAGTTATTTAATGCCTGGGGTGGTTGTAGGAAATGGATATATTTATTAAACTTAAATGCTATTTAATTTCTTGCTGGGGTTGTTTGGAGAGAGGGAAATAGTTTTATTTATTAAATGGGAATGCTATTTAATGTCAGGGCTAGTTGGAGGGAAATAGATTTATTTATCAAATGTGAATACTAGTATTTTAATGAGTGGCTGCAGTGAGGCCTATTTTTAAAACGTGGATGCTATATATATTTAACACCAGGGCTAAATTTCATTTACTCATGTACTTTTTCTCCTAATAGGGCATCCAACATTCCAGGATCCAGACAAGCAGCAACTGATCTAAAGACACCAGCAGCCACAAGTGGTGACCATGACAAGACAGGTAGGAGAGACCAGGACAGTCTGCCAACTGTTCTGAATTTGGTGGGTGACTGTCCCGCTTAGTCAGGATTTGGTCTGACTACAAGAACAGTTGGGAGATATGTCCTACTGTACTGCTTGTTAAGGCAGAACTGCGTGCACCTAACAGTAGTGCACACAGTATTGCCTGTGTATTTGTCAAAAATTTGTCTAATAGCCAAATTACATTATAGGAGCCCCTATGACTTAAGTGCCGGGCCCCCGAGCCTTAATCCAGTTCTGGTCAGCAGGAGGAATTTGTGCTCCCAGTTCCGCCCAGGACACAGCCTGCAGAGCAAGCCGAGGAGCTCTAAGTCTCATGAGATTTATTAATCTCGTGAAACTAAGAGCTTCCCTGCTCACTCTACAGGAATGTCAGCAGCATCAGAAGCATAGATAAGTACAGTGGGCTGGGGGTGTCATAATGTATCTGGGAGGGTGGCGTAATGTGGATGGGGAGGGTCTGATAAATGTAATGTTTTATTATAATGTATGTATCAACGCACCATTTTGACCACGCCCCCAACATAATGTAGCTACGCCCTTGGCGGCACCGCCACTGCACTGTCGCACACATTTTTTTCAACAGAGGTGGGCCTGTGTGCTTTAAATGCCAGGGCTGATTTTTAGTCCCAGTCCGGCCCTGCTTGTGTCTCCTTACAAATGGAGAAGTGGAATGGGGTAGAAAAGGGTTGGTCTAACGTTGTCTGAACAAGTAAGGTAAGTGTGTTCATGTGAATGGGACTGCGGCAGGCCAGCACAGAGATGCGGATACGTCCAGTGTCGGACTGGGGCATGAAGGGCCCACCGGGGGACTGCAACGCTAGGGGCCCATCAGAGGGGGTGTGGCCAGCCATCATAGAGGCGAGACCAGACACTAGAGGAGGACTGGTCAGCCCACGAAGGACAGCTAGCACCATAGTGTAGTGTATAAAGAGTACACAGTCCTGACCTGCCCCTTAGATTGGGCAGAACAAAATCCAGATTGTCCCACTAGACCAGGCTTGGCTAACCTGTGGCACTCCAGGTGTTGTGAAACTACAAGCCCCAGCATGCTTTGCCAATATATAGCAGCTTATTGCTGGAAGGGTATGCTGGGACTTGTAGTTTCACAACACCTGGAGTGCCACAGGTTAGCCAAGCCTGCACTAGACTCAGAGCATTTGACAGACTGTCCTACCTGTTCTTGTCACTTTTACCACCTGTGGCTGCTGGTTTCTTTAGTTGCGGCTTGTCTGGATCCTGGAATGTTGGGGGCTCTATTTGGAAAAATTAATGAGTACATTTAGAAAATTCCAACCAGCTCCAGCGTTAAATCAATAGGACCCACAATTAATACTTAGCCACCACCTACCACACACACATTACATTGCCACAATCCCGCTGTGCCATCACACACACTACTGTGCCCCTTAATCACCATGCTGTGCCTCCTTATGATCACACTGCGCCCACCATGCTGACCTGGCCCCCCTTCACACACTGCCATGCTGACTTGGGCCCCCTTCACACTCTGCCATGCTGACCTGGCCCCCCCTTCTCACTCTGCCATGCTGACCTGGCCCCCCTTCACACATTGCCATGCTGACTTGGGCCCCCTTCTCACTCTGCCATGCTGACCTGCCCCCCCCCTTCTCACTCTGCCATGCTGACCTGCCCCCCCTTTTCACTCTGCCATGCTGACCTGGCCCCTTATCCCTCTTTCATCCCTCTCACTATTTCTCTCAGGGCTTCTCTGCTCTTTTCTGTTTAAAAAAAATAATGACAGGCTGGCTTGGGAGTGCACTCACTTACCTGTCTCCTCAGTCTGTGAAAATCTCCGGCATCCTGCTCCTCTGGGCGGCCGTGGCTAGTGATGACAACAGGAAGAACTCCTCCTCCCCTGCTGAAAGTGAAAAACACTACCGCGCAGGTGCAGAGAGCCGTGTCTAGGCTCTCTGCACCTGCGCGGTAGTGTGTTTTTTACCGAAGTGTCGCCGCCGCCATCGTAAGACAGGTCTTCCCCATAAGCTCCGCCCTAACCATGGAGGGGGCTGAGATTCAACGCGGCCGGGCCTACCGGTGAATAGACCATATGCCCGGCAGGCCAGTCCGAGCCTGGATACGTCTGCCAGGAGCAAAGTCTTTTGCACCGGCAGGTGCAGATACACACTGATGGTGATGATGTTGACGGTCACAAGCACTAGCTAGATGCTTCTGATTGGCTGAATACAAATTCACCTCCGGAGCTTAGGTGCTTTCTGCATTGATCGTTCATATATTTGTAGGATTTTGTAGGCATATTTTAATATTGTTTATTCTATTTTACTGTCATATATAAGTGAGAGAGAGTACTGTATCTGCAAGGCATAAGGAAGCCTATGTAACCAGGTCAGCAGCGCAGCTGTCCTCCTATCGCTATCTCATGATGGCGATAGCAGGGGAAAATATTTGCAGATGTACCCAAGACTCCTCTTACCACTAGCAGTCAGTATCACTCGGCTGTTCTGCCCAAGATGTAATGGTAGATTGCAGTGATAGGAAGTTTTCTATCGCTGCTTAATAATAAAACAATCCCCTTGGTGTTGCCAGTCCTACTCCAACTCCCCCACAGAGCAGGATGAATAGACCGTCATCATCCCAGGTCATAGACTAGAAACTTCTTGACATATGAACTTACCAACTCAGTGTGGAATGGCAGAGCAAAATCGCAACTTGGACAGTGTATCGACGGATCTCTGCGGAATGGACTGATCCACCGCGAAACCAGATATAAATGACATCTCTGTGATCCATTGCTCATGCCTTGTTGCTTTACACAGCCGGCTGCTCTTTAGGTGCCGCGTAGCAAACCCCCCTTCCCCTCCTGGTGAGTCCCATTTGCTAAGAAGTTTACACTTGGAGAAGAGATGTATCTGTGATTTAATAAAGTTTCCTCTCCGTGACTTATGCTCGTCTCGTACATCTCCTTCATACTGTGTCCCTGGTCTGGTAATATCCCAGTGTGCAGAGACTTCATGGCCCCCTGTCTTGACTAGCAAGATTCAGCCATCACTAGCAGGACCAATATATGGGCATAAGCCGAGAGGGAAAGAACAATCGGTGGTGGCAGAAATAAAGGGTGGGAGCAGCAAGAGAAATGACCATTAGGGTAAAAAAAATCTCACTGCTGCAATTTATTAATAAAATCCCATCGAGACAGCGGAGAGATATTCCATTGGCTCGGTGATACTGGCCTACAGTGGTATGGGTTAACTTACCCCATTGCCAGGTCTCTGCTGTTACACACATGCTCAGTGCAACTGTAAGCCCAGACCTGGTGGAAGGAAAATAAATTGTTAAAAATAGGTTTTAAAAATGTTTTTAAAATTTTAAATCTTTTATTATTATTTAAAAGAATATTGCATTTTTTCTATAATTTTTCTTCTGTTCTCACCATTCTGAGATAATGAAAAGAACAAGTTTTGGGGCAGTAGATACCGACGTGATCCTTGTTACATAGGCTTCCCTGTGGTGGAGGGAAGCCCCTGACTTATAGGACAACAGGACAGCGGCCATGGGGCTTTTTCACCCTTTGATAAATTAGCCCCCAAATGTCAGTACATCCACTAACGGCAAAATTTCATATTTTAGAACACGTGTAAGTAAAATTTGTTGTCAGTCCGTCATTTCCTTGGAAAATGTACTGTATAAAATACTTTCAAGGATTGGCAAACCTTTATGAGACCAAGGGACTAAGCCAATAGAGGGTTATGGGAGTGAAGGGGTTAAATGAAGAGCTCCATGTTGGGCGTTTGAGCTAAAACTAAAAGAGCTTTATAAGAGCCGTTGGTTTAAGCTGCGAGAGCTTGATGGTGGTGGAGGGAATAAGCGGAGAGTCTTGGGAGTGACGGGATTAAGCGAATACGGCATTATGTTCAGGAGGAGATGAAACATTGCGGGGCTGTTGCAGAATTGGGCAAAATTACACCCCTAAATCGCAGCTGCAAACTGCGTCAATTAAAAAAGCCAGAATTAAAAGCTGCAAGATAGGGACAGGGCTGCACCATTAGCACATACACTTGGTTTACTTCCGGCACACGTCACATAGACTTACTACATTTGTTGTGCGTGCAAGATACATATTGAATCAATAAAACTTCAAAAACCTCTGGAATATAGAAGAAACAACTCCCTGTCTCTTGTACGTGAAAAAAATTGCTTGAAAACTATACAAAACCTGTCAGCCAATCACAAGCGGCTCACTATCGCTCGAGGACATCCTTCTCCTCCTCTCTTTACACCTGTCCCTGACTGTGAACAATATAGCTCATCTGGTCACAAATGAGCAAACACGCCCTCACTGTACTTCCCTCCCCTGTCCCACCTCTCCAGGCGCAATGCGGGTGTTAGTACCAGGATTACAAAATTTGCATAGCCGCATATGCGTGCGCCCACTTTCTGGGCATGTGTAGAGCGTTTTTACGCGAGATGCGCTACGCAAACTGGCATAGTCATCAGACCCAGTGAGTCTTTTAGTAGAGAAGATATTAAGAGTTGTATGGGAGTGAATGTGTTAAGAGCCTGTTAACCCTGTACGAGTTGGTTTATATCTGTAAATGTTTTAGGAGCTTGTTAGAACTCAGGATATCTGAGACAGGAGCGCTGATTTATCACCGCCACTGCCGTTTCGCCCAAATCGTCAAAGGTTTACCACAGGCGATAACGCTGCACCGGGGATAACTTGTCTATCGCCATAATGGGTCACAAAGTAATTTAAAAATCCAATAATATTTTTTATTTTTTTAAAAAAAAGTTTGCATTTTTAAAATAAATTGGATCTTTTTTATTTTTTGTTAATTAGTGGAACCAATGCCCAATGCAGGCTTTCTGTTCCACCGCACATGCACGCAGCTACATACACTGGCCCGACAGAGTGGTAAAGTAACCCTTAACCATACTTGCCAACTCTCCCGGACTCCCGGGAGAGTGTGGCAATCTCCCGGATCTGCCCAATTCCTAGTGAAGTGGCCAGAATTACCATAATGCCGCGATTCCCAAAGAATCGCTGCGTTTGGCCCCGCCCCCTGTTGTAAAATAACGCATTTGCGTTATTACGTCACGGGAGCGGGTCCAAAATGACGCGATTTTTGGAGTCCCGCCCCTCATCACGCCCACCTTCCCTGGCAGGCTCCCGGAAGCCAACTTTAGAAAGTTGGCAAGTATGCCCTTAACACGCTGGGCTAGTATCTAGTGACACTTTATTTTTTATTTCTTTTAATTAACTTGTGTTTTAGATTTAATGAACAGAGAGTGTTATGACAGCGAAATGGTGAACTCTGCAGCCCAGATATACAGTCATGTGAATAAGAAAGTAGATACAATTTTTTTCTTCACATATGAGGAACTATTTAACAATCATCTAGTCCTCACCAAGTCCTATAATTTGATATATCAAATCCCATGTGAAAACCCATTAGAGATTTTATTCTTTCAACAAAAATAAGCCGTTGTGTGAAAAAGTAAGTACACCCACCCTTACTGCTCACAGATCCACAAAGAAGGTAATTTGAGCCAAGTGCTGCTTATCAAGTACACCTCATTATTTGACCATCAGGAAGTTCTGCCATCTCTGTCTAACAGCAAAAACTTTGGCAGGAACAATCAGATTTGTGGCCGGGCCAAGGAGAAAAGACATCTGCAATGATCTCATAGAAGCAATTGTTATCATTCTGGAAAGATAATTCCCAAACAGTTTAAGTCCATCATTCTAAAGATTATTTATAAATGGAGAACACTGAAGACAGCCTGTAATCTTCCCAGGAGTAGGCGTCCTGAAAATCATCCAAAGATCAGACTGTATGATGCTCCGAGAGGTCGCATACATCCCAAAGCTAAATCCAGGGATCTACAGGCTTCTGTCAACATGGTAGATGTTAAAGTTTATGAGTCTACCATTCGAAAAACATGTCTGGCTTTCATGGAATGGTAGCCCTTCAGGAGGAAGCCCTCTAAGCAGTACTTCTTAGGTTTGCAAAGTTGAATCCCGCTACTCCACATCCGCAGTACCACTCTGCAAATCCCCACACTGCTTCCCCATTACCTCCAGAATTCAATTCCAGCTGCTCACCCTCTCCTATTCAGCCCTAACCAGCGCCTTCCCTTCATACAACTCTAACCTCATCACATGAAACATACTGGCTCTGACCTATGCTTCTCCCCTCTAATAACCACCTCTCATTCCTCATCATCATCAACATTTATTTATATAGCGCCAGCAAATTCCGTAGCGCTTTATAATTCCTGCCTCCAAGACTTCTCCTGTGCTGCACCCCATTTATGGAACTCCCTACCTGCCTGACCAGATTCTCCCCCAGCCTCCAATCTTTCAAGCGCTCCCTCAAAATCCACCTTTAGTCTACCCTACCTCTCATAGATTACTCCCTCTCCATGTTCTACCTGTCACAACCACTTGTGTCCTATTAGCTTCTACTGTCTCTGCTTTCCCCCTCCCTCTAGACTGTAAGCTCTCGCGAGCAGGGCCCTCTCTATTCTGTCTCTTGCCTTCACATCATTTGTCTACCTTCTATGTACCCATGTTTAATGTGTATGACTGCTAATGCTGACTGTCCGGTGCTGCGTAAATCATGCTGCCTTACAAATAAACGATGATGATGATGATGATGAAAGCCATGTACTTACCTGCTTCAAATAGCATTTTCTGCACATACAATGCTATCACCTACTAAGCACTAATTAAATAGGAAGGAATGTTCTATTATGTTACTGAGGGTAGATTTGAGGGGGGGGGGGGGGGGCTGGCAGTAGCTTCACCTAACTAGGTGGTGACATATGAGAGAGGAGAAATCTTATTCATGTGCTTGGTTATATACAGTCATCATCATCATCATCACTTATTTATATAGCGCCACTAATTCCGCAGCGCTGTACAGAGAACTCATTCACATCAGTCCCTGCCCCATTGGAGCTTACAGTCTAAATTCCCTAATATAGACACACACTCACACACAGACATAGACAGACAGGGATAGGCTAGCTTCAATTTAATAGCAGCCACTTAACCTACCAGTATGTTTTTGGAGTGTAGGAGGAAACCAGAGCACCCGGAGGAAACCCACGCAAACTCAGGGAGAACATACAAACTCCACACAGGTAAGGCCATGGTCGGGAATCGAACTCATGACCCCAGTGCTGTGAGGGAGAAGTGCTAACCACTACGCCACTGTGCTGGCCAAAGGTTTTGAGAATGATACAAGTATTGGTTTTCACAAAGTTTGCTGCTTCAGTGTTTTTAGACCTTTTTGTCAGATGTTGGTATGGTATACTGAAGTAAAATTACAAGCATTTCATAAGTGTCAAAGGCTTTTATTGACAATTACATTAAATTTATGCAAAGAGTCAATATTTGCAGTGTTGACCCTTCTTTTTGAAGACCTCTGCAATTCGCCCTGGCATGCTGTCAATCAACTTCTGGGTCACATACTGATTGATGACCGCCCATTCTTGCCTAATCAATGCTTGGAGTTTGTCTGAATTTGTGGGTTTTTGTTTGTCCACCCACCTCTTGAGGGTTGACCACAAGTTCTCAATGGGATTAAGGTCTGGGGAGTTTCCTGGCCATGGAGTCAAAATTTCAATTTTTTGATCTCCAAGCCACTTAGTTATCACTTTTGCCTTATGGCAAGGTGCTCCATCATGCTGGAAAAGGCATTGTTCGTCACCAAACTATTCTTCGATGGTTGTTAGAGGTTGCTCTTGGAGGATATATTGGTACCATTCTTTATTCATGGCTGTGTTCTTGGGCAAAATTGTGAGTGAGCCCACTCCCTTGGCTGAGAAGCAACCCCACACATGAATGGTCTCGGGATGCTTTTCTGTTGGCATGACACAGGACTGATGGTAGCGCTCAACTTTCCTTCTCCAGACAAGCATTTTTCCAGATGCCCCAAACAATCTGAAAGGGAATTCATCAGAGAACATGACTTTACTCCAGTCCAGTATTCAGCAGTCCAATCCCTGTACCTTTTGCAGAATATCAGTCTGTCCCTGATGTTTTTCCTGGAGAGAAGTGGCTTCCCTGCTGGCCTTCTTGTCACCAGGCCATCCTCCGAAAGTCTTCGCCTCACTGTGCGTGCAGATGCACTCACACTTGCCTGCTACCATTCCTGACCAAACTCTGCACTGGTGGTGCCCCGATCCCACAGCTGAATCAACTTTAAGAGACAGTCCTGGCACTTGCTGGACGTTCATGGGCGCCCTGAAGCCTTCTTCACAACTATTGAACATCTCTCCTTGAAGTTCTTGATAATCCGATGAATGGTTGATTTAGGTGCAATCTTACTAGCAGCAATATCCTTGCCTGTGAAGCCCCTTTTTGTGCAAAGCAATGATGACTGCACCTGTTTCCTTGCAGACAACCATGGTTAACAGATCGAAGAATAATGATTTCGGGCACCACCCTCATTTTAAAGCTTCCAGTCTGTTATTCTAACTCAATCAGCATGACAGAGTGATATCCAGCCTTGTCCTCGTCAACACTCTCTACTGTCTGTGTTAACGAGAGAATCACTGATGTCAGCTGGTCCTTTTGTGACAGGGCTGAAATGCAGTAGAAATGTTGTTTTTGGGTTAAAGTTCATTGTCATGGCAAAGAGGGATTTTGAAATTAATTGCAATTTATCTGATCACTCTTCATGACATTCTGGAGTATATGCAAATTGTCATCATAAAAATAGAGGCAGCAGACTTTGTGAAAAATACTATTTGTGTCATTCTCAAACCTTTTGCCCATAACTGTAGTTATGTCATTGATATCCAATGAATCAGATTTCTGTAGACAGGGTCATCAATGACTAGATGACTTGTCTCCATGCTTTTTTCTAGTGATACCAAGATTTATAGGTTTCATTCTTCAGACTGTGTGTAGACAGGTAGCTGGAAGTAGGGACACAGAAACATCAGGACAATAGCTAGACTTGCATATGTATATAAGTATAGACCACGGACAAACTACTACACCGAATACTTTTGTCAGCTGTTTGTTGCAGAAAGTTCCTAAACTGCTTCAGGAGAGTGGGAGTCATCAGGCTGATCCTGTCTCCCCATAATGTAACCCTGACCCCTTCTGGAGAGGCATTCATCACGGCCCCGCTGCCTGTGATCTGACACCAGGAATGAGGAGTCTGTGCATCCCCCAGCATTCCATCCTCCAGACATCCCAGTCCTGCTCCAGTACGCCACTACTGGGAGATCTGAGGAGATTAACCCATTTATTGCTCTATGAGATACCTTCCAGTGTTTGAGGATAACCAGATAAAGCTAGAAACTGCTTTTATGAACATTCATCCCACTGAGTCTGAACCTGAGATTTGGGCTAAGGTGGAAATTAAATACCCCAGAAACTGCTATATTTGAAGAGAATTCAAGAGCTGTATTTTCCAAATAATCCTCATTTCTCTGCAGTAGAAAAATTGTGATTGTATTGGGCCAGGCTGGGGCATTTCAGAAAATGCTGCCCCCCCCCCCCCAGAGCCCATCACTGTTACTTTTTTGTGGCTGACCACAAGGAGAAGTTTTAAAGTAAGCTTCAAGTGGGTAGTTGCTGAAGGAGCTGATTGGATGGCTGTCATGAACATCCAATCAGCACCTGCGAGTAGCAAATGCCTGCAATTTACTTTCAAAACGTTCAGAGTGGTCAGCCAGAGAGAAGTGACTGTTATTAATACTCTGTGCGGAACATCCATTTTTAGGGAGGTGAATTATATCCCCCCCCACTGGTGAAATGCGAGTAGCATTGAAAGCATTTGTTTGGATGGCTGCACACATGCATACAACTTTTAAACATGTTCAAGGTTTGCTGCTGCTAGTTGTAGGGGGGGAGGGTTACACCTCAAAACGATGAACATTCATGGTATGCGACACTCACATTCAATCATGTGACCAGGTAAATACTGTTGCTATGCCTGGCTGCAAATCATCATCATCAGCTATTTATATAACGCCACTAATTCCGCCGTGCTGTACAGAGAACTCAGATCAGTCCCTGCCCAATTGGAGCTTACAATCTAAATTCCCTAACATACAGACAGACAGAGACTAGGGTCAATTTGATAGCAGCCAATTAACCTACTAGTATGTTTTTGGTTTTTTTTAATGTGGGAGCAAACCCATGCAAACACAGGGAGAACATACAAACTCCACACAGATAAGGCCATGGTTGGGAATCGAACTATGACCCCAGTGCTGTGCGGCAGAAGTGCTAGCCACTAAGCCACCGAGCTGCCCGTAAAAACACAATAATTATCACTATTTGGCCAGAGGTATCCACTTAACGGTTATCTACAGTCTCAATTGAACTGCAGTCCTATACTCAAGAGAAGGCAACATGTGTTTATGATAAAATATTGGCATTGGGCAATCTGATATTTATTAAAACTGGGGCGCACAAAACCGTGCCATCGTTTCCAACTGACCTTTATTTTCGGGGCCAGTCTCCAGTGTTAAATTTTGGTACCTGTATATGTCTCTAACGTTTAGTAGTATCCAATCATACGGCACATTTTCACTGATTCTGTGCATTGGATGCCATTCTCACTATCCTATTCTCTGGGCTTTGTATGTTAACCTCTATTGAGGAACGGCTTTTACTAATATCCCTGTTTTGTTGTTGTTGTTTAAGTTAACATTTACTATTTGGGATCCTGACTGCTGTTCTGTTCTGACCTTATAACAACCGTTGCACTGGACCCCAAGTCACTGCTAGCAGGTGTGATCGAAGCATTAGTAACCTGACAAACTATACTGGCTGGTGAAATGATCTTGACAGATCCTGAAGATGTAATACTGAGGCGGAGAGGAGCCTATCTAGCATTAAGGACTCTAGTACTGCTGTGATTAGAGATGATACAACAATAATCCAAAACCTGGCAATCTATAGCAGACGGTATAGGAAAGAGACTGTACCCCAATATCCACAATTTTATGGGCTTTATGGAGCAGGTGGAAGGAACTGCGGTGGAACAATTTCCAGATAAATGGCTACTTGTTCAGTTGGGAGCATAGGCCTTTCTCTCCTGTTTTGTAATTGAGCAGGTCCACTGTGAAGGCCTCACCATCTGGTGCTCCTTCCCTCACACAAGAGTTCCTCAATTATGAGGATAAAGTTTCCATCCTACAGGTAGCTGGAATCAAGATCAACTTAACAAGAATGACAGCATTGCTATCTACCCAAACTTATTTTCTAGATGATGCTTTGCTGAGGTGAGAAGGTGGCTCTGACACGTGAGATGAGGTTTAATACATAGATCATCCAACCATATGTCCTGCTAAATTACGTATGGCTGTGAAAGGAAGACCATGGCTTGTTCGTAGAGGCTAACAAATTTTTTTGCGTCCTCCCAGTTCAGCAGCCTTCCCTACTGAGTCTCACTGTGCCAGACTGGGTTTGGATCTACCCACCTTGTCTGGACTGTGAATATTGTGTTAAACTTTGACACGGTATTGGGGTGGAAGAAAATGTCTACATGCAGAGACTTTTGAGTTGCGGTTATTGGGCTCTAACATGCTGCTTGTTGAATGGGACTGTTGAAGTTGGGGTAGAAGACGCAGGTTGAGCAACGTTGGGGAAATGTTACTCGCGTCACCTGTTTGTTTTCCTCCAAGGTCCCCCCATCGTTTGTATTGTCCTTATGCACCCTGTGCCTCCACAAAGCCCTTTTAAAATGCACATATCATTGTTTACGAGTTTACTCTTACTCATATACACACACACAGGATAATAAGCTCTCTATGGCTATTAGCTATACATCAATTCCAACAATCCCCTGGCTATGGCCTCCCATCTTAAAATAATCTCCTGGAATGTCAGGGGCCCTAACGATAAAATAAAGAGGAGTTTAGTATTTGATTATCTTCAAAGACATTCCCCGATATTACAGTGTTACAGGACACACACACCTGGTGGGTCAGCAGCTTTTAGAGCATAGATGACTCTGGGTTCGGAAGTGTTGGGATGTCCCTTTTTCATCTTCTGCAAGAGAGGGTCTCCGTTGTGATATGTAAATGTACTGATGTGATAATACATGTTTGTTATTCTGACTCTAAAGTCAGGTATATTCTTATCCACTGTTCCCCAGGGGGACTGCACATGAGATGAGGGACTGCTGACCCTCCTGATTAATATTCCACCTCTATTGGATAATGAAGTGCTTCTAAACATATTTAGTAGATTTTCCAGGTGTCCGCATATTACTCATTAGAGAAGTTAATAATGTTCTCAATAAATCTCTTGCCAGAGTAAGATCAGATGCTCCCTCTCCCCTGGGCCATTCTACCTTCTTTGTTACTATTACCTCAATGGGAGTAGCGGAATCTTAGAGATATGAATAACCCCTTACAATTGCTGACTCCTGTTTCTCTGCTACTCATAAATATCTAACAAGGATTGATAATGCCTCAGTATTAGCCCATTTGCTCCCCAGGGTTATGGTTACGGAATACATCCTGAGAGCACCCCCCCTTCATTATTATACCTACTATTGACCATCCCAAGGGAGAACGGACATGGAGATTAAATTCTACCTGGATTATCATATTTATATAGAGCCACTAATTCTGCAGTGCTCTAGAGAGAACTCCCTGCACAACTAGAGCTTACAGTCTAAATTCCCTAACATAGACACATACACGTCAATTTGATAGCAGCCAATTAACCTACTAGTATGTTTTTGGAGTGTGGGAGGAAACCGGAGCACCCGGAGGAAACCTACGCAAACACGGGGGGAGAACATACAAACTCCACACACATAAGACCATGGTCAGGAATCGAACTCATGACCCCAGTGCTGTGAGGCAGACTAACCGCTGAGCCACCGTAAAGGAAAAAAACTTTAAACTGTCATTAAAATCACACTTGCCAACTTTGAAGATCTCCCCTCCGAGATTATTGGGGGTGTGGTCATGCTAATCGCATCATTAGGCCCCACCCCCACTGTACAATACCAATTCAGGCCTATTGTAGCGTTTGGGTGACAAATGCGTGCAAATTAGCAAAAGTGCCATTTGAAATGACTTTATAGTTTCGATCTGACTTGAAAATAAGTTTGGCTTAAAGATAAATCTTTAAACTTTTGTTTTTTTACATCAAAGACAACTTTATTAAGAATCATTTCACTAAGGACATTTTAACAGTTCTTTTTTTTTTTTTTTTTAATTCTCTTTAATTTAAGAACATTTTGAGTAAACCTAAAGGGTTGCTGAATTTTAAACTTTGCCAGTTTTACCAAAATATTTCACACAACTTCACACAACTTTAACATCTGACCGCTAGATTTTATTTTCAACCTTCTTCACCTGTATAAAAGATGAAACCATATTAAGGCTACGTGCACACGTGTTAATTAAGTGTGTTTCTCCCCTGTTTTTTCACAGCTGATCGGCGGAGAGATGGAAGCTGGCATAGAGTGATCATTGCTCTCTGTGGAGAAGCTGATGAAGAGCAGCACTGAGCATGTTCCACTTTCCACATCCGCCTTGGAACGAGGCCCGTGTGCATGGCACCAGCATCTCTCAATAGAGATCAATTATCTCCATGTGAGATTCCGTCTCTCCTCCGCTCAGCTGTCAAACAACAGAATAGAGGAGAAACAGGATTAATTAACGCCTGTGTGCTTAAATGTGAGCCCATTCTTTGTGGGTGCCCAAGTGTCATTCAGCCCTCAACATTAGGGCAACCATCATTTTCAAATACAAAAATCCCAGACCACCGACGTGACCTGTAGTTTGCACAGGTCATAAACGTCATCTAATGCGATACCTCCTGCCGAAATGTTTATGTTTTACTATCCCCCTATTTAGAAAATGCTCCATATTTTTTTTTTACAGGAGTATGGTACCAATTTAATGCCTCCTGTCCACCCTACCAGCCCCCATCCCCCTTCTTCAATGGCAATTAAAAGTCCAGCAGTTTTCCATCATGTTATTATTATTATTATTTTTCTTCCATATTTTTTCTCTTTTGGCACAAGGAAGAAGTTGTCTGTCGGATCCTCTGGTCGGCCTTCCAGACACTTCCAGTTCAGTTAGTTTATTTATTTGTTATTATACCTGTTATAATCTTGTAAGCTTTTGAACATAACGCGTTGATTCTACATTCCATCTTGGAATGAAGAGGTAACAAAAAGTCATCTCATGCTGTTTTTAGTGCGGAATAAGTTAAGACAGATATTGGAACCTACCGCAGATATCCTGTGAATGTGAGCGGTTCAGGAGCCGGCCTTGTAGGAAAATGGGCAACGTAAGTTAAAGATCTTGGATGAAAAAAAAGGGGACTGTCCTGGGAAACCAGGGACATACAATAGCCCTTTAGTAAAAATAAAAAAATCGGTATAACTCTGTCCAAAAAAGTTACTTATCGGGAGTGTGAGGCTGATATTATCCGGCACTTTTTGTCCGGTCAGTTTATCTTTGCACCATATCATTCCTCTCTTCCACAGCTTGGGTACTTACTTGTAAAGAATATTATTACAATGGTGAGGAACAAACACTCACAAATCATTTTTTCAGTAACACTTTGTTCTACACATGTTCTGTATCATATGTACTACGATTATCTGTTTATATGAACAGTTTTATGTGGTATTATTGCGAGTTTGTTTTAATTATCACTGTGCATGACAAATTGATTAATTGGTATTGTTGTGCATAGCTGCCAACATATAATTCAATATTATTTGCATATGAAACAACTGTAGCCAGCTGATATACAGACAGAATCATAGTGGTGGCTATTGTCATACACCAGCACCAGTATTATATTTATTATATGTGTTAAGATATATTTGGGGTTGCTAGAGGTCGCTAGAATGCTCTCTGTATTGTGTATTTGATGGTTAGAATGCTCTCTGTATTGTGTATTTGATGGTTAGAATGCTCTCTGTATTGTGTATTTGATCGCTAGAATGCACATTTTGCATATATTCCATTAAAGCGACACATATTGACTATTCCTACTTTAATACTCAATACTCATAGGTGGGCCCAATGTTCCCTCAGTAGGTTTCTGTGGCTGGCCCAATGTTCCCTCAGTAGGTTTCTGTGATGGGCCCAATGTTCCCTCAGTAGGTTTCTGTGGCTGGCCCAATGTTCCCTCAGTAGGTTTCTGTGGTGGGCCCAATGTTCCCTCAGTAGGTTTCTGTGGCTGGCCCAATGTTCCCTCAGTAGGTTTCTGTGGCTGGCCCAATGTTCCCTCAGTAGGTTTCTGTGGCTGGCCCAATGTTCCCTCAGTAGGTTTCTGTGGCTGGCCCAATGTTCCCTCAGTAGGTTTCTGTGGTGGGCCCAATGTTCCCTCAGTAGGTTTCTGTGATGGGCCCAATGTTCCCTCAGTAGGTTTCTGTGGCTGGCCCAATGTTCTCTCAGTAGGTTTCTGTGGTGGGTCCAGTGTTCCCTCAGTAGGTTTCTGTGGTGGGCCCAATGTTGTAACGGACTTACCGGATCCCCGCCGCTCCGTCCGGATGCCACTCTTCCGGGTTCGGCGGTCACATGACTGCAACCCAGAGGCGGGGATTTTGAATCCCCGTCAGCATAAAAACCTCACTCTGACACTCGCTGAGTGTCAGAGCAACACTTACCTGTTCCTGGCTCCTGTACTTCGTGGATTGCTGTGTCTTCCAGTCTCCAGTGTCTTCCTGTGTGCTGATCTCTGCCTGTTTGACTACCCTGGCTCTCCTATCCCTGTGTACCGACCTGGCTTGCTGACCATTCTTCTGTTCTTGTGACCCGTGTACCGAACCGGGCTTGTTGACTCCGAGTTGCGTCCCGATTCTGCCTGACTCCATTCCTGTGTACCGAACCGGCTTGTCTGACTCCGCTCCACTCCGCTGTACTACATCTTGGGGTGAACCTGAGGACCGCGACCTGCGACTCCTGGCAGCGAAGCCCACCCCGCCTTGCGGCAGTTCTTGGTGAACACCTTAGGTAAGCCAGCGCTAATCAAGATTAGTAGTAGAAGTATCCAGAATCTGTTACAGTTTGCTCTGACCATGGATGCCGCAGCTAAAGATCTGTTGGAGCATTTAGTGGGAAGGATGGATAAGCAAGAAGCTAACCAAGAGCAACTTTTAAAATTCCTCAATAGTCTATCTACTCGGTTGGATGTTGTCCAGAACACCCTCCCTAGTGGCTGGTGGACCACCTGGGCCGGCAGTGGCCCCTGAATCTCCGGCCGTAGCAGCAGCTTCTATCTCGCAGTTACGGATACCTAACCCACCCAAGTTCGATGGGGACCCCAAGTATTGCAGAGTATTTTTAAATCAATGCTCCATACAATTCAAGCTATTACCAGGGAACTTCCCTTCCGAAAAAACGAAAGTGGCCTATGTGATTTCTTTATTGTCCGGTCAAGCCTTAGCATGGGCTTCCCCCTTATGGGAGAGGGATGATCCCATTCTACATAACTTCAGCGTCTTTTTGTCCACTTTCAAGAAAATATTTGATGAGCCAGGAAGGGTGTCCAATGCCACTTCCAGCTTATTACGTCTCCGCCAGGGAAACCAGTCTGTGGGACAGTATGCGGTCCACTTCAGAACTATGGCCTCTGAACTTCGCTGGAACGATGAGGCCCTAGTAGCTACGTTCTGGCAGGGCCTTTCAGACCGGATCAAAGACGAGCTGGTATCTCAGGAACTCCCTACGTTTTTGGATGATATTATCTCTCTCTGTGTCAAGGTTGATTTGCGTTTTAAGGAACGTAATTCCGAGAAGGAACAGTCTCGGCGTAGTATGATTCGCTTGGCCCCCAACTTCCAAACCCCTGTTCTTCCTCCAGAAGAGCCCATGCAACTGGGGAGGACCCGCCTGTCAGCCGAAGAAAGGGAGAGGAGATTTCGGAACAAGTTGTGTTTATATTGTGGGGAGAGCGGCCATCTTCTGAGTTCTTGTTCTAAACGCCTGGGAAACGACAGGGCCTAACGAGTTCAGGAGCTGTATCGTTGGGCCTCTTCTCTCAGTGTCAGTCAGTTCCTAGTAGTAATGATTGCCTGTCTATTCCCATTTCCCTTCAGTTAGGACAAAAGACTTTCCCGCAGTCGGCTCTTCTTGATTCCGGAGCCGCAGGAAATTTCATCTCTGCCGCAGTAGTTAAACAATTCGTTATTCCCACACAAGCTTTGGAACAACCCATCTCTCTGATGACCATTGATGGGGGAAGAATTCCTGAGGGGTCCATTCTGGTACGCACCATTCCCCTCCTGCTTCAGATAGGAGTGCTTCATCGGGAGAAGATTTCTTTTCTAGTAATTCAGAAATCTACCAACCCAGTCATCCTAGGACTTCCATGACTGCGTCTCCACTCCCCACCTTAAACTGGAAATCAGGTCACATATTGTCCTGGGGACAGTCCTGTTTCTCTCACTGCCTTCAGAAAGTGGGTCCTCCGAATAGTCCCAGACGTTCCCAAGAATTTACTGTGACTCTTTTGCCTGAACCATACCAAACCTTTTCTGATGTTTTTTGTCAACAAGAGGCCACTAGACTTCCTCCTCACAGAATCTGGGATTGTGGCATTGATCTGATACCTGGTAAACCCATTCCCAGGGGCCGTGTTTACCCCCTTTCCCTCCCGGAGTGTAAGGCTATGGAGGAGTACGTCCAAGAAAGTCTAAAAAGGGGCTTCATCCGCAAGTCTGCCTCCCCAGCTGGGGCTGGCTTCTTCTTCATAAAAAAGAAAGATGGGGGCCTCCGCCCTTGCATTGATTACAGAGGCCTGAATGCCATTACCGTTAAAAATCGGTATCCTCTGCCACTGATTTCCGAATTGTTTGACCGGATTAAGGGTGCCACCATCTTTTCTAAACTTGATCTCAGAGGAGCGTATAACCTCATACGCATTAAGGAGGGGGCTGAATGGAAAACGGCGTTCAACACCCGAGACGGCCACTTTGAATACCTGGTCATGCCCTTCGGGTTATGCAATGCCCCGGCCATCTTTCAGGGCTTTATGAATGAGCTTTTTCAAGACCTCTTGTATCAATCCGTAGTCATCTACTTGGACGACATCCTCATCTTTTCTCAAGATCTAGTATCTCATCGCAATCATGTACTGGAGGTCCTCTCTCGTATCCGGGAAAATCATCTGTTTTGCAAATTAGAAAAATGCACCTTCGAGCAGAAACAAATTCCCTTCCTGGGATATATTATTTCTGGCACCGGTCTACAGATGGATCCCACAAAATTGAAAGCCATACTTGACTGGCCCCAACCTTCGGGTCTTAAGGCCACCCAACGCTTCCTAGGATTCTCCAACTATTATCGTCAATTTATCAAAGGGTACTTTTCTCTCGTGGCTCCCATCACGGCATTGACCCGTAAATCTGCTGATGCTAGTATTTGGTCCACTGAGGCTATCCAAGCCTTTATATTATTAAAGTTTCTCTTTTCATCTGCACCCATTCTTCAACAGCCGGATTGCTCACGTCCATTTGTACTGGAGGTAGATGCCTTTTCCGTTGGTACTGGAGCCGTACTGTCACAGCGAAGCCCTTCTGGAAAACTTCATCCCTGCGGATTCTTTTCCCGTCGCTTGTTACCTGCTGAGAGGAATTATGGGATTGGCGACAAAGAGCTCCTGGCCATCAAGCTGGCTCTCTCCGAATGGAGACATCTACTAGAAGGGGCGCAATTTCCTATCACCATATATACCGACCACAAGAATTTGCTTTACTTACGCACTGCCCGATGTCTAAACCCTCGGCAAGCAAGCTGGTCCTTATTCTTCTCACGCTTTGATTTCAACATCACTTTTCACTCTGGATCCAAGAATACGAAGGCAGACGCCTTATCTCGCTCTTTTGATCCAGCCGACATGGAATCCTTGGAAGACAATAAATTCATTGTAGATCCCTGTCAAGTATTGGCAACTACACACCTGCACAAGGGTTGTCCTCCGGGCAAAACATTCATCTTGCCACGTCTACGCACTCGGCTCCTTAACTGGGCTCATCACTCTCTCTTCTCTGGGCATGCCGGCATCCGCAAGACCTGGGACTTGTTGTCCCGAAGTTACTGGTGGCCTTCTTTGCTGGACGATGTGAAGAGATTTGTTTCTGCTTGTTCCAAATGTGCTCAACACAAGACCTCTAGGAAGAAGCCTTATGGATGGTTGCTCCCATTACCCATTCCTGATTACCCGTGGTCACAGATCTCAATGGATTTTATCACGGACCTTCCTCCTCCCAAATCCTGTACTGTGGTGCTAGTGGTCACGGATCGCTTCTCTAAAACAACTCACTTTATTGCTCTTAAAGGCCTTCCTTCTTCCTCCTCCTTAGCCGATATTTTTATTAAAGAAATATTTCGCCTCCATGGCTGTCCTCAACATATTGTGTCCGATCAGGGATCACAATTCATATCAAAATTTTGGCTGTCTTTTTGCAATAAGTCCGGAATTAAGTTTGACTTCTCTTCCGCATATCATCCCCAGTCCAATGGGTCTACTGAGAGAACTAACCAAGAATTAGAGAAGTTTCTAAGAATATTCATCTCAAGTAACCAAGATAACTGGGTGGATCTTCTCCCTTTGGCCGAGTTTGCCCATAACAACCATTTCCATGAGTCCATCTCTAACTCCCCCGTTTTTGTTCTTTATGGCTGCCATCCTAGACTACCCACCTTCTCTCAAATCTCATCTTCTGAAGTTCCGGCAGTGGACTCTCTTTCGTAACTCCTCCGCTATTTGGGAACAGACCAAGATAAATTTAAAGAAAGCAACCACTCGTTCCAAAAAATTCTACGATAAAAGGAGGAGAATGACCCCAAGTTTTTCAGTCGGTGACAGGGTATGGCTATCCACCCAGAACATTCGTTTAAAGGTTCCCAGTAAAAAATTTGCTCCCAAGTTCATTGGCCCATTCGCTATTTCTGAAATTATTAATCCCGTAGCCTTTAGATTGAGTCTGCCTCCCTCTTTACGCATACCCAATGTCTTTCATGTCTCCTTGTTAAAACCGATGGTAACCAACAGATTCTCCACCTCATCCAGAACTCCTCCTCCTGTTGTGGATCGGGATCAAGTCGAATACGAGATTAAAACCATCCTAGATTCTCGTAAAGTTCAAGGTGCTATACAGTTCTTGGTGGATTGGAAGGGTTACGGCCCTGAGGAGCGCTCATGGGTAAGAGCCATTGATCTGCATGCTCCCCGTCTACTTAAATCCTTCCATAAAAAATTTCCTTTAAAACCCTATTAGGTGTTCGAAGTCCACCTTTATGGCAGGGGGTACTGTAACGGACTTACCTGATCCCCGCCGCTCCGTCCGGATGCTGCACTTCCGGGTTCGGCGGTCACATGATCGCAACCCAGAGGCGGGGATTTTGAATCCCCGTCAGCATAGTGTCGCTGAGTGTCAGAGCAACACTTACCTGTTCCTGGCTCCTGTACTTCGTGGATTGCTGTGTCTTCCAGTCTCCAGTGTCTTCCTGTGTGCTGATCTCTGCCTGTTTGACTACCCTGGCTCTCCTTTCCCTGTGTACCGACCCGGCTTGCTGACCATTCTTCTGTTCTTGTGACCCGTGTACCGAACCGGGCTTGTTGACTCCGAGTTGCGTCCCGATTCTGCCTGACTCCATTCCTGTGTACCGAACCGGCTTGTCTGACTCCGCTACCTCCGCTCCACTCCGCTGTACTACATCTTGAGGCGAACCTGAGGACCGCGACCTGCGACTCCTGGCAGCGAAGCCCACCCCGCCTTGCGGCGGTTCTTGGTGAACACCGGGGAGATCGTTAGACTCCGCACCTCAGGTAAGCCAGCGCTAATCAAGATTAGTCGTAGAAGTATCCAGAATCTGTTACAAATGTTCCCTCAGTAGGTTTCTGTGGTGGGTCCAATGTTCCCTCAGTAGGTTTCTGTGGTGGGCCCAATATCCCCACAGTAGGTTTCTGTGGTGGGTCCAATGTCCCCTCAGTAGGTTTCTGTAGTGGGCCCAATGATCCCTCAGTAAGTTTCTGTGGTGGGCCCAATGTTCCCTCAGTAGGTTTCTGTGGTGGGCCCAATGTTCCCTCAGTAGGTTTCTGTGGTGGGCCCAATGTTCCTTCAGTAGGTTTCTGTGGTGGACCCAATGTCCCCTCAGGAGGTTTCTGTGGTGGGCCCAATGTTCCCTAGTTTGACAGTGGGTTATCAGGTTGTAGGAGTCCGTGCTGCACTTTAGATCAGCTCTGAGTCCTTCCTCCCACATAATCATCTTTCCACAAGTATATAACAGTTAAACATTTGTGTAGGCTTTGGGAAATTACATGGTATCGCCAAGGAGAAGTCATCACAGCACACAGAGTGTTGATGTACTGGATACCCTCTCCATTCAGCTGTTGGACCAAGTGAGTATAACTGCCATTGCTGTTGCCATCTCTGTATCGCCTTTGGTGACCTCTACTTCCGCCAGACATGGGGAACAAGTGCCCAGACTCTGTGTTCCTGATATTTTTGCTGGGGAATAGCTACTCCAAGCTGGCGGGTAACCACACGAGTGCCCATGCAGCGGGAAAGTGACAACCTTTCTCCACAACAAGAAGAGGAAGGAGGTTTATTCATATCTCCGTCTTCCACTGTCTCTCTTTATTCCAAACGTGATACACCACCAGTTGCCGCGCAGATATACCTGTGGCCAATGGCTGCGTTATTAGTGGTGGCTGATAATGATAATGCCTTTCAGTAGCCACACACACTTTCACCACTAGACGCTACAATTATTACTCTGCTGTCTTATGCGCCAATTATTACCTGCACCTCTTAGATATTTACCTTCTGGTTTTAAGTCATTGTATGTTATCCCCTCAATGTACAGCGCTACGTAATATGTTGGTGCTTTATAAACAAAGGATAAATAATAAGAACAAATAAATCTCTGTATGAGGATATCTGTAGATCTGCCTGTGTTCAGGCCTAAAATTAAAGAATAGACAACTTAAAGAGCAAAACTCCTGAGCGTTAACTGCTATGATTGCTCATAAAAGGAGGAATCCTGATCTACAAAGAAATAAAGCTCACTATATCAAGTACCTATACTTATATGTATTTTCCTACCTAGGAGAAAGAACCTAAACCTTAGCAAAACTGTTCGGTTTTTTTATAAAAATGAACTACAGCAAAAATTAATTAAAAAAAAAAAAAAAAAATTGAATCAATTTTCGATGTATGTCTCACACAAAAACTATTGTCCAGGCAAATATTCAAGTTAGTTATGGTTGTTCTAGATCAGTGGTGAATGCTGTTAATGCAGCAATGTATGGTTACATATCAAAGTAGCGTAGAAAACCTGTAATGGGTTAATAGTATTTTTTTTATGATGCTTCGACAAGTCGTTAAATTAGCCCGTAATCGGAAAAAGTGGTGTTAAAAAGCTCTTAATGAGATTGTTAAAAAGTCACTTTTGATGTTTGTAATATGCTTTTCTAAAAAATTCAATAAAAACCTTTTGAGTTAAAAAAAAAAAAAAAGTCACTTTTGAAGTAGTGTTCTTTAAAAAATCTTTTTTGAAGTAAGTTGATTCAAATCTGTTTTTTGAAATAGTTTCTTAAAAGGTCATTTTGCTAAAAATTTATTTATAATCAACATTGACTTAATTTCCATTTTAGAGTGGCTTTTTTTTGCTTTCATTTGTTTGCTTGTTGGTGTTTATTTAAAAGACAATTAAACAATAGCGCAACTTGAGACTGTGACCTCTTTTGCTATCTGGAATGAAATTTGGAATTGGTGGTGCTAATCTGAACATAATACGGGATGAATTTATCGTAATTAAAGTACATTTTCTGCCATTGCAGTTGTATAGAATAACTCCTGTGTGTGACTACAGGCGCCTGTCCATCATGGTATACCCAGTCAAAAAGGATGAATAATATAATAGCCTGGGCTATACATGGATAATTTTACCTCAGGAATTCATCAAGAAGAAGTATGTCCTATCGCTATATGGAGCATAAATTCTAGGTTGTAAAATGCAGACGAGACAGTGGATGAATACGAGAGGTGAGGATGGTCATTCGCATAGCGGTTTATTGCTAATCTCAATACGTCTGTAGATGAGGACATCATTTTCTTTTGCTCAAAGTTCTCACCCCTCCCCAGTAATCACTCACTATTTCTAGTCATAACAAAAAGCACCCTTCTCCCCTGGCCGTCTCTGGGTAATTACCGGCTGCAAACACTTCTCCCATGCAGGCGCCTGGCAATGTTTATACTGACCATATCCTGCTGGCTGAAGTGAACCCCCCCCCAAAAAAACAAAAAAACACAGGACACTCTTCACAAATCCATCCTGTGTGCTCCAGCTGATCCTGTTCCTGTCATAGACCGTGAAGGAAACTTTGGATATTATCAATAAGGTGAGGTAGCTAGTTTATTTGTAGAAATATTTCCCCGTTAGAAGCGTGCCAGCCTTCTACTCCCATTGGAGGCGGCCATTTTGTTAGCTGAACCAATGTTCGTGAGCACGTTAATGCACCAATGACTGGCTAGATATGGTGGTCATCCCATGTAAAAGTTGACCGCCGTGTGGAATTTTTTTCACGTTGGTAGAACTTATTTTAAGAGAAGCTGGATTCCAGTAGTGGTGGGGTGGGATATATATACCCCCCCTTTCCCCTCCCTCACATCTTTTTTTTTCCTGCATGGCTGACCCAGCACATCTGCTCTTTTCCTCCTCTCGGATATATTTAGACTCAGGTTCTGCTCTGCCGGGTCTTTCAAACCTTTTTTTTTTTTTTCCCCCCTTCCTTTTCTGTCTGGCATCTGTCCCAGAAATATCAGTTCATTATAAGAGATACAACCCTGTGTGTACAAATTTGGCGGAAATGTACACAAACAGGAACGTCTATAAAGTCAGAACCGTGTAGATGAGTTGCAAATAGCTTAAATCTTGCAAATGAGATCACGCACTTACTCTGACATCCCGAATACATTTTTTTTTTTTGTTTTTCCGTGTAACAACGGCACATAAGTGCTTACAGACCAGATTGCAGTACTCAATGTCCTATGATGATTCAGAGCAAGGGCATTGTTAGGCCCCATCACAGGAGTCTCAAACAATGCCTGGACCATTTCTTTATATTATTGAGGTTTTTTGGAATGGAATTGATATATACACTGTTGCATGATTCCAGAAGAAGTTTTGATATAATTTGCTCTTTCATTAGGGTAATATGTAACTTTACACCGTGTGTCTATGATAGGGGGTAAATACCGATGTGCTAAACTAGGCTTTTGGTTTGGCTCTTTCTAGAACCTAGCAACGTCAATGGTTCAGGGTCAGACAGACAGGTTTAGTTTAAATAGTTATGATTAATTTGCATTTTTTAGACCCGTTTCTCCAAATCCCTTCATATTCTGAGGTAAAAAAACACCAGATAAGAGCGGAACTTGATTCAGCGACAAGACCCCTGGAAAGTTACCACCATGCCATAAGCGCTACTACGTTTATTTTTTCTTCAAGATTCCAAAATCATTATTTTTGGCACTTATTTCACAGCCTCTCAGCTCTGAATCACCGTCACAGGAGAATGCCTGAAGCGATGGTTACATCTTCAAATATCCAAGTGATTGAATAACAAGCATTACATTAGAAATACGAGTCCGATGTCATAATTTACCTTTAATTTATAAATTAGATTTTCAATGCAGATAACCCATTTATTTGCATTTCTCAATGAGGCCTGCCTCCCAGCTCATATAGGACAATACTGAGGTTTGATTAATCTAGATTCCAGTTAATGGAAACACACCAGGGATCCTTGCATGCTATGATATATAACTCAGAGTTCAGATTGAAGGGGGAGGGAAGAAACCAAAAGGCATCAACTATTACTACCCTGAATTTTTACAGCGCCTATGTATTCCTCATGGCTGTATTATAAGATGATAATGGCGGTATTATTCTCTATAAATGTATATCTGTCCTAGTTGCTGGCGAATGTTCTAAAACCTTATTGAAGACACAAGCTTTATACCAACAAATGGTTCACGAAATGCAAAATATTGGTAGAAAATAATATCAATAAATGTTCAGCCATTAAACATTGACAAAACTACTCTGAATCCTGGAGCCCAAATTTAATTGGCAAGTTAATGGCCAGGCAAACAAACTACCATCTAATAACGTAGTGACAAATGAAAATGGTGTCTATGATTTAAGGCAAAAACTGGAGCCCGACGCCCTCCCTACCATCACCAGCTTTTAAAGAAGTGAAAACAACAACACAAATCTTGTCACCCGTCTCACAGGAAGACAAGTCAGATACAAGTCCTTCCAGACCAAGCAGGAGATTAATCCATCAGAATACTGAAGTGTGGGGCCACCCATAATTAGTGGCTGCAGACTGACCTCGGGGTCAGAAGAGTGGGAGGAAAATGATGTCGCTTTAAAAGTGTCCCTACGGGCAGAAAGAGACTGTATGATGGCTCTGTCATCGGCAGGTGCAACAAGGGAGAGAGGGGCGATATAGAAGAGGAGGGGGTGTTAGATTAATGGGGGTATGATCATTGGAGCTATTTGATGAAAGGTGCCAGCGATAAATGTACGAAGAGGAAGCAAAAGGACAGGGAGAGATAGATAGATAGATAGATATATATATATTATATATATGCGCAAGTTGGATTTGGGGGCAGCCTGCATTCTTGTTTTAACAAATGCCACCATTGAAGCCAACCAGAGGGTAAATGTATCAAGCTGAGAGTTTTCCGGCGGGTTTGAAAACCCAATCAGATTCTAGCTATCATTTATTTAGTACATTCTACAAAATGACAACTAGAATCTGATTGGTTGCTATAGGCAACATCTCCACTTTTCAAACCTGCCGGAAAACTCTCAGCTTGATGCATTTCCCCCCAGGTCTCCCTCTACGATAAAGCTCTCATATCAGGCAATAAAAATAATGCGCTTCCCAAATGTACCTAGGCCTGTCCCCCGTTTATCCAATTTCTTCTCTAATTGCATTAACGAGGTCTAAATTAGGCAATGGATGTTCTTTATTTTTATTATTTTTTACATTAATCACATTTGTGCCTAATTCAATTTGAAAATAGATTGTTTAGATGTGAGCAGAACACGGTGTCCAGCCTGATGTAAGGGAAATAGGTATTTATCATATTACTGACCAAACTAGCGAAAGACCTCAACAGAGGACAAGTCTGCCAGGGAGTGGGCCACTTGGAATTGAAATTTATGGTAATGTATGGAAACTCTGTTACAAAAATGATTTTTTTTCGCTATGGTAGTAACCACTATTTTTTTTTTTATTTAGGCTGTGTAATGTTTTTTTTGTTATTTTTACACCTAAATAAAATAGTTGTAACCTTGTGCTAAAGCAAAGGATAAAACAGAGGCCCCAGACAGCAAAAAGAGAAGAAGAGATCATAAGGATGGTAGAGACGATGGATAGGGAGTGAGAAAAATAACGGGTATATGACAAACACCTCTTTATGGTTACCCAAGGCAACAAGACTACCAACAGCATAGATTGCTTGCCGCAGAATGTGGAATCGCGCTCCCAAACAGCTGTTCGGAAAACTCAATCGTGCAGTGTAGACCGCCAAATAATAATAAAAAAAATAAAAAAACTGAAAAAATTCCTCTACGGACCCTGAAGTTTATGGGTGCTATAAATATTTTATACAATTATATATATACATCCACAGTGGAATTTTTTTGTTTCCAAGTTCTTTTGCTTTATCATAAAAAAACAGGTAAAACAATACACTTCTCAACCCAAATAATTATAATAATAATAATAAAAAAAAATAAGAAAAATGTACAAGTTAACTTAGTCCCTGCTGCAAGTGACGGTGTAAAGAACAAAAAAACAAAACAAAACTAAAACAAAAAGAAACAAGTTTCAATGATCTTGCGCTTCAGTCCACATTGTCTCTAGACTCGAGTCCCACGTTGGTCCATCCAAAGAAAGGGAATTATGGGTAACGAGGGTGTGCGTGAAAATTAAAACCCGAAAAAGAAAAAAAATAAATGGAGTGGTTTCCTCACACCAAGTGTCAGCTCTTCGTTTCACATTGCGACAAATCCAGGAAGACAGCAGTGGGGATTGTTTTTTTTCCTTGTGTACCCTTGTTTTTTTTAATTTGTTTCCTCATTGCCGCCAGTCCTCAGCCGGAGGGCAACTTTTCCTCCAAGGGTGAGCAAATTCCGACTGAACAAATCCCCAATTTTAAAGACAACGTTTATTTTGGAAGCTGTAGGAAAAGATAAAAACGAAATGAACCTGACACCTGGTTTGGCTGAATGTTAGTGAGCATGAATGTCTATGTTTTGACCGTTCAGAAGTGCGTCTGCCGGGCTCTGCGCTGACACCAGGTGGTGAGGGGAGGTGCCTGCGGGCAAGATCATGGAGGCATGGTGGGGGTGCCCTGGGAGGTAGGAGTGTAAAGACGGTCCGTGACGGAGCCCGGCAGGGTGCGGGGCCATTGCGGGCGTGTAACCGGCCGGTGGAAATCCCATGGCCATAGAGCTGGGGGTCGCACTGTAATCCCCCGGGATTCCTTGGAAGCCTGGAAAGAAAATATAATTGTCAGCTCTTCAGCTACATCTGAAAAAAAATAATCACTGTACTATGTTACAACACAAGTCTGTCCATGGGGGAATGATGTATTCACAGGAAACTTTTTGTAAACTTATTTTCAGTTTAAAAGTGTTAAAAACATACACAAATGTCTCCAGTTAGAGGTAAGTGTGTGGTAACAGATTATACGACTGTTTATTATATTAATATTATGTATTTTTTGAATTGATTTTAAAGAAAAATGCAGTCGATACGTAAATAGATTTAGATGTACTTTAGATTTTTTTTTGTTTTTTTTGTTACCCAACTTATAAAAAGTCCTGGAGAAAAGATGGGACTCGTGAGTGATGCAAAAACAGTATTACAATGATGAAAGAACGTAGAACTAGATACGTTTCCCATTCATATTGTGCAGTCACACAACGCTGCTCCATCCATCACGTCATGCAATTACCCCCTGCGCCTCTCACTGCTGATAATCACAAAGCATTGAAGGGTGAATTTAACTCCTCAGTCTGAAAACGGTCTCCCCTTATATTAGAAGCTGTGTGTTTGGGATCAATGTCTTGCTGAATGTCCACCCTCGTTTTATTTCCAGCATCCTGGTAGATGGCAGCAGATTTTTTTTTTTATTTTTTTTTATCAAGAATGTCTCGGGAAAGCCCCTCAAATCCTGCTTCTAACGCTCCTTGCCTGACACTAGCTGGAGCGTAGACAAATGCAAAATATTGAAGCAGCCATATAATGAGGAGATGATCATCTAGGGCAATTTATCTCCTCTGCGTTCTGCTAGGTGTCAGCACTAAACTATATGTTAAATTAGACATGGAAGCGGTTTGTTTTCTTGGCTCAGTGCAGGCGGATTCCTCTCTCTGCCACATTTAGAGATTGTTCAAGTGTAGAATGGAAGTGAAATCCCGGCACAATGTCAGCGTTCCCTGCAGCTGTCAGAGAGGGTTAATAATATGCCTCATTTATAAAAATGAAATACTTCCCGCTGTAGCGTAGTGCGCCCTCCGCTGACCCGTGATAAAACGCCGCTCGGAAGCAGAGAAATCTACATACCTGCGCAGTCACTGCGATTCGACATGCCGGCACAGACGGAGTATTTAGTTTGCTGCCTATCAATTAGCTCCTGCTGGGGTCTTGTGTCCTCATCTTCTGTAGCTAATTCTCCCTCGCTGCCCCACCTCCCATCCCCCTTGCTTCACCGAAACACAGGGAGGACACACAGCCCCCCCCCCTCTCTCTCTCTCGTTCCTCCCCTCCACTGATCTCACCAGCTAGTGGCTGCTCTGACCAAGAAAGTAATCACCCCCCCCAGTCACCTCCATGTATACAGGGTTTGTGTCTCTCGTAATCTCTGGTATTCCAGTCACCTCTTTTCTCCATAGCTAATAACTATACACAGCGACGTCACAGGTATATGGATCCTGCATCGCCCACCCAAATGTACTCAGGGGTTACTCCCCCTCTCTTGTCATTCCTTCAATCCTCAAACAGTCTATAAATGTGGAGAAATCTGAAAAGGGCCTTAAAAAATGGAACAAATATATATTTTTACGCCATATTCTATTACATCTTTATTCGGAATATAAAATGACATTTTTTTATGCCTCAAAACGAGATTTGTATTTGCCGTCTATACTTGGAACAGCTTGAATATAGAGAAGGACTATAAAAACTTTTATTTTCCCTACTTTATCGTGGAGTTTCGAATTGTACGGAAAACAAAATTTCCTGCATTCTATTAAATGTGACGTTTATGGCGGCATTAACTAAACCATGTCCACGTTTGCTCATTAGGATAACAAGAGACGGGAATACGGCAATATGTTACAGAATATGGAGAACTAAGATGGATAATGTTACATACAAGTTGAGAAAAGATTTTCTCCTGTTTTGCGGAATATCACCCATACACATTTTGCCCCCATGGTTTTTAATGATTAGCGCAGTGGTTCCCAAACTGGGTGCCGAGGCTCCCTGGGGTGCCTTGGCGATCTTACAAGGGTGCCTCGGCCAGGGCCAGTGGTAATTATTTCGACTTAGGGGTGCCTTGAAAAAATTATGGAGGCCCTAAGGGTGCCTTGAACTGAAGAAGTTTGGAATCTACTGGATTAGCGTAATTTTTAATGTCCACATCATTGTTATACTCTTTTAATCTACAAGTTAAACACCGATTCCTCATATAATTTATAATGTCACAGCTCTCTACAAAAAGGTCATACAAAACAACACTAGCACTAAGTGTTCAGTGGGGCCAGACTGAAAGCTTACAAAACGAAAGACTTTGTGCTCCAGTTTCCCCCCCCCCCCCTCGCCCCCTTCCTCTGCCCACGATGCCCATAAAGTGAACCGGACACTGACACAGAGTGGAAGCAGGTAGTCTGCTTAGCTGAGGCACTCTCTAGGAACCAGAGACGTGACTGTCATTAGCACCTAGTGATCCGATAGGCTGGATGAGATTCAGCCCACAGAACAGCCGTCTCCACCGTGAGAAGGTGATGGGTGCACTTTACAATAGAAAATATCAGCTGGGTAACTCCAGTTGTGCCATTGTTTCAGTCACACCCCAGATACCACGCATGCAGTGATGTGCATGCATGCAACACTTGTGATACAAGCAGTACATGTGAGAAGACAGCATGTGGTAGAGATGCAGTCGGGTGACGTGTTTAGGATGGTAGAGTGGGTATGGAAGTCGTGAGTGATAAACATTCCCTCCCCCCCTTTCAGGTCAAACCACAAATATATATATATATATAAATATTTACTTACATCCCTAGTACCAGAAAGGTGGCAGAGGGCTTACATGTAGTGCCACTGCCCTTCCATACCTACGGCCATGCCTAATCCTCCCATCGCTCCTAGGGAAGACAGGCAACTAAGACCACAAGAAGACCACCGTGGTACATCCACCGCCCACATGCAGTGTGCCACCTGGCCTCCCCTATATAACCTCTTACGCCCCGCCGGAAACTTTGTACTCTTAACAGTCTCCAAGCAAAACACTTTATGCCAAATAAACCGGCCTAGAAATTCATTGTTGTCCGATAACTGGTTGGTGGACGGATTAAGAAGGGGTTGTTCAACATTTGTAAATAGTGGCAAGTTAAGCACTTCCAGTATTCATCATGTCCATTATCAATGGCCCTTTCATTAGAGGCCTGGTGAGAATACTGGTGGCATATGTCTGCAAACATACTAGTTTGGTAGAACTGGTTTTGCATGGTCAGATATTTGGGATTAGACCATTAGATCTTAACATTTGCAGTGTCACTTACGGATGATTGTCAGTCTATGTTCTTTACAAGAAACATAGCTTTATATACAGAAACTGATTTCTATAAAACAATGTATATACGCTACAGGCCAGTATGTACGACATAATCACTGCATCTTATTCATCCATCCTCCTTGAACAGACAAAATCAGCCCGGCCCCCTCTGCGTGCTCCCGCTCTGTTCCCAATGTCGCTGCTATGTTGCTCACCTGGTGGGCGAATTCCCATGTGTTGTTGGCCATCCATGACATATCCCCCCATGTTTTGACCGTCTGGGCTATACGGGGCTCCGCCTTGACCTGCAGAGACGAGAAATGCATCACACGGCGCTCTACCAATGCTACGAGTGCATTATCTGATTTACAACGCCCCTCCCCCGTATCTCCCACAATGCTCTGTGCGCTGGAGTTTCCCCATCCTCAGAATTACACAAAATAGTCATCTGTCTCTTTCCTTTCTACCGTTTGAGACCTAGTCCCAAAAAATGATGTATCCTTTTTGTACTTCTAGCCCCTTATTAGGTCTCCACTGTGAGACCAGGGCTCACATTATTTCTACTGGATTTCAGAAGATTCATAGAACTGGGGATATACATTAATATATATATATATATACACACTATAATTCTACACTACGCTTGGTGCACTAGCAGTGTAACCTATTGATTGTCTACATTCCTTACACATTACCTGTGCGATTTGATTGGTCAATCATCGGCTGGACGATCCGCCTTCTTGCATTAATGAACCTGCACAAGGAAATGACAGGAAATAATGATAAGCACAAACCAAATCAGTCTTTGGAGGCCACCCTGCTAAACTCTAATAAAATACAAAAAAAAAAAAAAAATATATACCACAAAACTTAGTACTAATTTTGGCATTTTATTGCTGCCTTATTCAGGTGAATGTTTTCCGTGCCCAAAAAATCCTCAGAATTTATACATTTTTCTGCCACCTCGCATTTAATTTCTAGTTATCTGCGCTGCATGTGATTACCTGTTACATGACACTTATTGAAGTCTATACACAGTGTAGTTACCCAATTTGTGGACAGCGCCAAAATTTAGCCTATCAATTCACTAGAAACTAGTGGCAAGCAGTGCCTCAGCAATGTCACTAGTAACTAGCGGCAAGCAGTGCCTCAGCAATGTCACTAGTAACTAGCGGCAAGCAGTGCCTCAGCAATGGCACTAGTAACTAGCGGCAAGCAGTGCCTCAGCAATGTCACTAGTAACTAGCGGCAAGCAGTGCCTCAGCAATGTCACTAGTAACTAGCGGCAAGCAGTGCCTCAGCAATGGCACTAGCGACAAGCAGTACCTTGTGCCTCAGCAATGTCACTAGTTCAAACGTAATGGATAAACTCCCTTCTTGCCACTATTGGTTCAGCACACAATATGGTTTCCTCCAATGTAGGTGACAAACAGACATTACATTGGGTCTATTGTGAGGTTCAGAAGTTTCTTACCAGTTATTGACCTGTAGTATCGTGAGACCCGTGTCCTGGGCTAGCTGTTTCTTTTGTTCTTCTGAGGGGTACGGGTGCTTTATGGGGGGGGAAAAAATTAAATTAAGACATTGAGTTACCTCACATTGTGTCATATGAGTGCAATACAGGTCAGGCGAAAACAGGGGGGGGGGGGAGGGGGGATGAAGACTGAAAATGAATTATACAGAAAAATGATGCAACTATTTTAATGGTCACAAAAAAAGATATTTGTTTACATAGTTCCAGCACACTCCGCAGTCTCTTCACACCCTTGAATACATGTCACACTCGGCATGGTGTTGCGAGACTCTTGTGTATTCTAATCCCTGGTATTAATAAAAAGGTCCAGGGCCGATATCCCCGTTAATTACGTGGACGTCCATACCATATGTATTGTGTGTGAAGGGAAAATTAAAACAGTTTATTAAAGCACCACTTGTCCATTAGTCCCTAGACTGATGAATTGAAGATTATCCAAGGATTCTTCAATAAAACGTGGAACCATCTGGTTTGTTAAAGGGGGGAGAATTCAGGCTGTTTTTTTTTTTGTTTTTTTTTATGGTATCCTTCCTAGATCTAGGACAGATGGGCCCAGCACAAACACGGCTTTCTTTTTCAGGGACCCAGGAAATGTGCAACTGGCCCTTTGCTTGATTAGGAGGCCCTAAAATGACAAAAAAACCGGCATGGACTTGTCAAGGCCGGCAATGATGGATGAGGCTGGGGGTCTTAGGTTGCAGTCAAGCAGAGACCTTCACTTGACAGATTAGTGACAGATGAAGGGGCCGAGGGCAGACCTAGACAGACTTTAGGCCGAAAGAGAGAGGGAGGTGGGGACGCACAGAGGCTTAAATGGTCGTTAAGGGTTACCAGGCCAAGACGTTGTTACACAACAAATGTTTGTGGTTTATCAAAGTCTTTCACTTTGAATCATCAATTCCGGCCTTGTTTATTTACATCTACGGATTGGGCTTGTGTACAAAACACATTTATCCCATTGTTTCCTCAAAACAGCTAAAGAGATGGTGACTGCTTTTCAGACATGGAAAATTGACCTCACAAAAAGATCAACATTTAATTGCATTTCATTTATTTTTTTAATTCTCCACAGCAGCCGCCCCAATGTGAATAAATCGAAGATAATTTTTTATTTTTTTTTAACCATGATCGTTTTAGGCCGACAAATCGTAACTATTATCAATCCCTTGCAAATTTATTTACAGTAATCAGAGTTTATTGGTGACATTTTCTCTCTCACTTTTCCCTCCAATTTATTTGGAATCTCTACGTGCACCGATTCCCTGTGACTACACTAGAGCCCTGTACAGCGGTCAGGTCTAACCTAGGGATATCTTTCTGTAGTCACTTGCCCTCAGATTATCTGTTAACCAGTGATAAAAGAACTACCTATTGTTTCGCTGCAGAGGAGGTGGAGACAAAAAAGCTACAAGGATTTGGGGATTGATTTATCAAACCTTCGAAAAAGGAAAAGTGGGGGTGTTGCCCATAACAGCCAATCAGATTCTAGTCATGTTCTAGAATGCACTAGGTAAATGACAGCTAGAATATGTTCGGTTGCTATGGGCAACACCTCAACTTTTCCTTTTTAAAAGGTTTGATAAATCTACCCCTTGATCTTAAAATATGTTTTTTTTGTTTTGTTTTAAGCAATGAAACAGTAAATCAAAACTACAAATATACACATTTCTGCAAAATGCTACCTATAGGAAATACAGCACTCTCATCCTTAAAGCTGTGTTTAAACAAACGCAATAAAAATTGGTTAGACACTAGTTGTTAATCTGAAGCCATATGAATGGTTTATCCTGTACAAAGCCAGAGAAGGTAGAACATATGCTTTAGATCATAGGAGGCTTTGACAGGCCCTAATCCAACTGGAGATCGCAGATGCAAATCTGTCTCACGAATTAATGCTGTAGTTAGAATGGTCTGTGCTTTAAATATTTACAGTTTCAAGTGATAAAACTTGTAATGAAATCTAAAATTAAAGGTCATTATTAATAATCTGCCTCTTGTAATGAAAATCACAAGCTAAAAGCAATTATCACAGACGCCGCTTACTTTGCGTTCTATATTCAACTTAAACGTTCAAGCATTTGTTTTCTGCACACGGGGAGCATAAGTGGACTTGCATGTGTGCTGTATTTAAGTACCGCAGCCTGTATTTATCATAAGCCTCCGATCTTACATGGGTAACGTCAGCCCAAATAGATGATCTGCGCCTTGACAAGAGAATTCTAGATAAACAGAGCAAGTAATCCTGTGCATCAGGACGGTGCCTTCCCCTGTGCGTCTGTCAGCCAGAGCTTCTCCCAGCAGCCAGGCTCTCCCTCCCCGATGCCTGCCGCTAAGCAGATTCAGGGTAATTACCTAGAATTGATTACCCGTTTACCAGCTTCTAATAGGTTTATAGCTTCGTCAATTAGTAACTAATTGGTCAGCGTTCATTAACTTTGCTTTGTTTAACTAGGCAGGGACAGGCTCTGTTCTGGCTAATTGTTTCAGTGCACTCTGCTAGCTGGGATTTTGCCTGCGGCTTACTTCGTGGCTAGTAACAGCAGAGATTCCCAGTTCTTTTTTTTGCTGCGCTTTAGTAATTTCTAATTGGGTCTGCATTGGTAATATTTCTCATCGAGGAGCAGGGCCCACTTCCTGGTTTAAAACACCCACTCCCTCTGGAAAGGGTTAACCTTAGCAGGCAAATGTAAAATGCACAGAGGTCCCCTATCCAGAAACTAAGGACATATCTGGAAAATCTCCCTACTCAATAAAGCAGAGGACTGACGGATGCTACAGAATCAGTTATTGTTTGGTAATTCATCACCTGACAGTCGTAGGGCATGCCACAGCGACTCTGCATGTAGCCACAGGGGCAGAACTAGATTTTTTTCTTAAAGGGGGCGATTTAGTGCCCTGCCCCCTTATTCTCTGTGTGGCAGCCGCACATTATATACATGTCCCTGTATTTAAAACGCAATCAGAGCGGCCGGGCAGGATCTCTGTCTGTCTCAGCCAGCAGGGGCAAGAACATAATGTGCGGGGAGAGGGAGGGGGCAATTGGATGCCCAATCTTGTTTTTCTTGATAAACAGGCCCACTAGGGGTTCTAATATGCTCACATACGTTTTATTAAAACACCCAATGGGCACAGGAACGCAGCTGGTTAAATGTATAGTAACTTCCGTTAACGCAGGTTACCAAGAGTGGATGTCAAATCGCCCATTGACTACGTATGTTAAAGGAATTTAAACGGAGATAAACCATGAGTAAGTGCTCAGATTTGATAGGCCTGTTGGCATTAATCTTCCAAACAAATTTTACATTTGTATGACCCAGATTAAAGCAATGTATGTTCTGTAATTTATCACCCAGTGAATGATCCCAACGCTCCCCACCATAACCACATTATATAGATTATAACCGTGTCACCGGCGTTCTTACCGAAAGATGCTGGAAGAGCCACGCCCTCATAATGTTTGTGGCAACTTTAGGAAAGATCCCTCTTTTCTTGTTCCTCTTTTTGTCCCTGTCTAACTCATCGTCGTCCCCCGTGCTGGGTGAGGCCACGCTGTTGTCTAGACAGTCACCTGCAGGGCAAGAAACCAAGACACACTGGTTATTATTATTCCTGATGTAGTGCTGTACAGCCAGAGAATGGTATTGATGCAGCCCTGCCCCAGTGGAGCTTGCAATCTAATTTTCCTACTACATACACACACAAGGACCATTTGTTTATATCCAGAAGCCAAGTCTTTGGCCCTTGGGACCCGGTTTACAAGACATCCATATAATAATTCACTGTATGTTTCTAAATTATTAAACCTTAATCTGCAGAGTGCATTAAGGGTCATCTATGAACCACTAAAATGCAGTAGCACAAGGCAAATGCGACTTCATGTACCTAAATTGGTGCATGTGCACCTAGTTTCTGTGAGCCAAGATGGGGGCGTCTACAGCACTGCAGAAGTTTGCACCAGCCAATAGAGAGATGACGTTTCTTGCCAAGCGTGGATTAAGTGCACATGGGGTCTACTTTTTCATTGATGTGCAGAAACAAGATTTCATTCGGTGGGACAGGATCATTTAAATGATATGATGGGGTGGCCCAGCGGGTTTCTTACATGTCACGTGGGAACTGCAAAGTTAGGTTTCCAACAAAATGCTCATGCTTAAAATGATTATTCCCTGTTTGTACAACCTCAGTAACTGGTCTAAATGTTGTGCGCAGGGCCAAGAACCTCTGGTGACCCTGGGGAGGAAAATGGGCATTTTGCACTCTGATGTGGTCCCCATACACTCTCATACGGTCAGCCAATATGAATCTTTTTCTGGGGAAGCCAAGCCTGGTAGCCAAGCGCAATTGGAGGGAAGGGGCTATTCTTTGGCCAAATAATGACACAAGCACTGTCTGGCCAAGGTAGCTGGTGTGAGTTTGCCAAAAGCATGATGGGCAGTGTTAACAAGTTGGTAGCAGACTTGGTGGAGTGGTCACAGCATAAGAAGAGAGAGACAAGTAAATTGGTAGAATTCACAGAGAAGAAATGGCTGCACAGCAAGGAGCGCCCTAAAACCGCTCCCTCTCCGTCCTTTTATCTCATTTGATTAATCTTGTTCCTCAAGAGGAAATCTCAATACTGAAATGCTCTGCAAATCCTAGCGCACCACAGCATCTTACTCTACTCTGCAAGGAAAGCTCTCACCCCACCCAACGCCTCTGTGCCAACTTCTGCTCCTCTGCAAACGTCACCGTCCTGCTCCGTATCTCCACGTGCCTCTGTGGAAATCTAGGTGGACAACAGGTCCCGGCTGCAAAGCCGGCTTTGCGTCGCGGAGCAGATGAACTGATCTCCAGTGAGAGGAGGATGCAACCGAAATGCAGAATGTACTATTTCAGGCGTATCCTGTTCTACAAGGAGTATAGAAATTACGTTTAATGTGGAGATCAATAATCCGTACAATAATAAGTTTTCCAGCTGCAGCCACCATGCTGGATAACACCTGGGGTATAACGCTACACTTCTACACAAGGCCTGAAGCCTCTGCGATACAGGGGGTCTTTTACTTCATTTAACAGAATACAGGAGTCGGCCTTTTCACAGAGCTTGTTCAAAAGCCACCCATTGTGTGTAACAGATGTAGACAAACTGCCATAGATGTCTATTCCCAATGACATCGGAGTACCAGGAGTCTGGAGCTAAAGAAAACCCGTATTCTGGAGGCAGGAACGGCCCACGGAACAGGACAAGAGAGAGTGTGGGTCCAGTACAACCTTCAATTCTACAGGCAGCAATGTTCCTCTCTAGACCTGGGAGATCTTCCTTGGCCTGGCCCTGCAAGCACACAATCTCTCCTGTCTTTTAAACATAAATCAGAAAGGAGGAGGGCAAGGGGGCCATATAACAGCTGCTCGGCTCCTCTAACCTGCGGCAATAGAGAGGCTTAAAAGCTTGCCTGCAGGGGAAGTAAATTATGCATCAGAGCCTGCGCCAGCCCTGCGTTACACAGTATTGCTTCCCTTCCTACACCTCCACCATATCCAGTTATCCTCTCTCTTCCCATATGCAGAATTATCCCCGACTGATGAATTTTCATTGTGCTGGGAACACAGAACAAAGGATTATTTTGCAGGGGGACAGACTAATAATATATGTTGGGGTCACATGAGGTGGCGGGGTACGTTGTCTCGTGAACAAACATCCTCTGGGGTCAGGAACAAGCGAGAGCATAGAGGCCCCAATCTTAAAGGGAATTTAGGAGATTTTTACATCTAGAGAGGGTGGGACCTAGGAGTGAAGTTCCCTGTTAGATTGCAAGCTCTTGTATGTATTTAGATTTGCTCACAGAGTTTTACTTTGCAGGAACATAGAATTAACCATAGCTAAGACCAGCGTATAATAATAATATGCGATATCTATACACAGATGCAAAGATTTCTTAATTTATCCTTTAAACGCCTTGCTTGGCCCACCAGCATGCTGGGGGTGAGGTTAGACAAATCCCAGGAAGCCTAATGTTTGTGAGTCATTACGGCAGACGGAAATCGGCTCCGTTCTTTCACGGTTCTCCAAGAGCTCAAACTGGTTGCCTGCACCCTAAAATCTACAATACGGTAATATGTAAAAATAAATTAAGTCTTAATTAACAGATTATACAAATTGCTGCCCCAGCACGAGTTCTGTCAGAATGAAATATAATCTAACCTGTTCCAATCCGTTTATTATAGAAACCCATTCCGCCTGCCCCCTTAATTACATAAGAACCACTATAGACTTAATATGTTCTGATTATTACCCGACGATTACATAATAAATAACCCAAGAAAATTCAATAAGGTACGCGAGATAATCCACTGTGCTCTGATCACTAGATCAATGGAATCATCACTGTCCCTTGATTGAATTATTCACTATAGGACCCAGGATAATCAAATATATGCTGATCAGCACATCATTGGAACCATGACCACCGTTTTCTAGCATTAGATAGACACAATGAAGAAGACGTGACAATACTATATTCAGCAAGCAATGAAATCCAGCCTCCTAGAGCTCTTTATTCGAGAATAGCTAGATCTATACAGATACACTGTGGGTCTGAGCAGCGGCCGCCTGTGAAACAGCCAGCACACGTCTGCTGGAGTTGTTTATTTTACACTAATCCAGTTTACATACTGCAAGGAGCGACTAGAAGAGGGAGGTGGTGCTGCTATGGGAGAGGGGAGAGAGAGCAGATCTGGGGGCCCGTAGAGAGGGCCCCCCCTTAGGATTATTCTGTGATTAACCAACACTCCCTATGGCTTTATAGCAACCCTTGCTGTGAGTCAATGAAGCAGACACGCAGTGAAGCAGCGTGGAGGAGGAGTGGAAAAAGGGGGGGGGCACTGCCGGGCAGAGGGGGGGGGGGGCAAAGATTTATGAATGAGAGGTCGCCTACAGATGGAAAAAAAAAAAACTTCTTCAGCAGCCCAGTTAAAGCACAGAGCGGGCTCTGCACATTTATCTGATGACCTTGAAGTTTAAGAGCAAAGGGGTGGGTGGTGCAATAGGAGAGGGAGCCTGGATTTGGCACAAGGAGAGTAGCAGGCTGTGATTTGAGTGCTAAATCTCTTACAGAGGCACACAGACCTGTCCATTAATGGGATTTTTTGGGAAAAGCACAATGGGACATTCAGGTTACATATATCATTACTAGATTGAATGGAAGGTGACTGTATGGTCAGCAAAACCTGACGGTGACTGATGAAGTGAAGAGAGAGCATTTGTCAGTTTATCCCAGTGACCCCCTCGGGATGGCACAGGGTCAGCCTGCAGTGTGTACTGCTGCCCTCTCTGTGGCCCCCTCTGCTCAGGCAGAGTGCTGGAATCCCACTCCTAATTACCATATCAGTCATCCTGATCTATAAGCAAACACGGAAATGCCTTCATGGCCAACTCAAAATGCAGCTGGCTTTCCCCAATGGTCCCTGGTGAGGCCTAGTGCCAGCCCCCTACTCAATATCTTGGCATTACCCCCTTCATCTAAGCCTGCAAAAATGAACAGTCTGACTTCTTAATAGCCTTTGCAAAAATGATTCCTCCATGGCTTAGTGGGTACTACCAGTGCCAGCGTGCCGCGATGCCAGGGATTGAAAATAACTAGTCTTTTTAAAAAGGAATCATTAGCGATTCATATAAAGATGGGTATTTAGTGAATGCAAAACTTTAAGCCATCCCAGTGCCCTTGATCATTTATATTTATTATTAACATTTGTTTTTATGGGAACAAACACTGTAATAAAACGAGACAGATTATTAACACAGGCAAAAAGGTAAAATTGCACTGCTGGTAAGCTTACAATCTATATATAAATAGATTAAGCCACTCTCAACCATCAAGTCAACAATAAGAATATACTAGCTGTGTTATCAGGTGATTTCTATGTGTTTTATAAATACACACACATTGCATGGTGGGACTCTTTGTAAACCACATATGTGAATAAAGTGGGCGGGGCTTCTGCTGCGAGTACATACTACTGACAGACAGAATCTCCCCTAACAGCAGGCGGGAGATACAGGCATGCCATCCTTACCCTGTTCACTCGAATTATCCCCACTCTGCGACGCCAACCCTCCACTGGACGGACCCGGCGTTCCTGAGTGGGTGGAGCCTGTTTCATCGTGATCACGGATCCAGGAGTTATTCTGGGGGTAAAGACATAACGGAAACGATTAGCAAAAATGTACATTGGATTTCAATGTGCATCACTTTATCTAGATTCTGCTCAGAATGCCAACAATAAGACTAAGATCGAAATTGATTGGAAAGACAAGTCTCCCGTATTACTCAAAATGATTTTTTTCTACAGTGTTCTAAAGTGACTGGGGAGAAAAGTTCCAAACTTCATCACAACCACCAATTAAAAAAGACTCAATGCGCAGTAAAGTATAGCAACCAATCACATATCTGTCCATATGGGTCAGTATATTGCAAGTAAGATGTTATTCATGTTAAATTATTAAATTAATCCGAGATTAACACAGATAGCTATACGTCCATAGTGTATGGATTGTGCGACCACTTGCTAGGGTACTGGGGTATCAGCCATATAAGCCCCCACAAAAGCAAAATGCACATGTTGAATGGCTGGCCCGTGATCAGATACCAGGGATGCAGAGTGGTCACCCTTCAAGCATGCAGTTTGCATGTAAACCAACAGCAATGCAACATGCGTGTTTCATACATGTCAGGATTTAGACGGCTGATCTACTAACACGATCACTGTATACAAGAAGCTAGTGGGAGTTTGATCTGTACCTGGTAACAGGGAGGAATAGACACATTCATAAAAGGACTCACAGGCAGTTACAGGAGGAACTCAGGTTTTCTATGGTCCCTTTTGTAAGTGCTTTTAGAAAACCCAACACCAGAGAGATAAGAGCAGGATGAAAGGAAATCTGCTGCTTGGCATGTGAGGGGTCGTTTTCATTTGTACATACACCCCCTCTGGGAGCTGAACTGACCCTCATTGACCCTTTAATCCCACATTCAAAGGGCTTGCTGCCTTAAGGCTCCAGCCCCGCTCCCTTTCTACTGCACTGTGTGGTTAGCTGCTACTTCCAGGTGATCAGAGAGTTTTCGGTTCCAGCTGTGAATATTTGGATACACCAAAACCCCGACCCCTTACCCCTGTCCTGATTAACCTGGGGGCTGCCAGTGGGGCACGAGGGTTAAAGAGGGAGCAGGCGGGTGCTCTGATCTTAAGGAAAGACAAGGCCGCCAGAGTTTTGTTTAAAACCGGCGGGGGGTTTGCCTCAAACATGAAATGTAAATGAAATACAGGCAGTGGGGCCTTTAGATGCTAATTCTCCCCATTCCCTTCAAGTGCAAAATGAAGAAAGCACTCCCATATTTTTAAATGCTAAAAGAAACATGATCTAGGGGTCAGATCTTTTCATGAAATAAAGTGTATTGAGGATCAGAGTGTACTTATGTCAGTGACACGTTGAATGGATCAGTCCTTTCAGGGATCAGAGTGTACTAGTATCAGGGACACGTTGAACGGATCAGTCCTACCTAGGACCAGTCTGTACTAGTATCAGTGACATGTTGAATGGATCAGTCCTACCTAGGACCAGAGTGTACTAGTATCAGTGACATGTTGAACGGATCAGTCCTTCCTAAGACCAGAGTGTACTAGTATCAGTGACATATTGAACGGATCAGTCCTTTCTAAGACCAGAGTGTACTAGTATCAGTGACATGTTGAACGGATCAGTCCTTTCTAAGACCAGAGTGTACTAGTATCAGTGACATGTTGAACGGATCAGTCCTTTCTAAGACCAGAGTGTACTAGTATCAGTGACATGTTGAACGGATCAGTCCTTTCTAAGACCAGAGTGTACTAGTATCAGTGACACGTTGAACGGATCAGACCTACCTAGGACCAGAGTGTACTAGTATCAGTGACATGTTGAACGGATCAGTCCTTCCTAAGACCAGAGTGTACTAGTATCAGTGACATGTTGAATGGATCAGTCCTACCTAGGACCAGAGTGTACTAGTATCAGTGACATGTTGAACGGATCAGTCCTTCCTAAGACCAGAGTGTACCAATAGCAGTGACGTATTTAGGGAGTCAGTCCTTGCTTTTCTGCTGCATAGAACGTACATCTATATCACACAGCCCAGGGTTACATTGTTTAGCCCATGGCATTTGATGTAACCTTTGCATATATTTCCCTTGTGCACCCTGCACAGTGCCACATGACCAGCAATGGCCCACAATGACAGACTAATGTCCACTAGTGATCAAGATGGGTCACTATGAATATGACGGTGAGTGGCTACATAGAGGCACAGCCTGTGAATTCAAGGAGCCACCAGAGTAGTACATATGCTTCCTAGTATCAGATGTTGTGCTAAAATCCACCCCAAAAAATAAGTTTAAACATCGTTGGATAATGTGCAGTTCCGCGTGCCACCAAAACTAGTCACAAATAAGTGTAATAATGGCAGGCATACTGGATGGGTACGGCCTTATCAGAAGATTAAGGTTGTGCATGTCACGTGCAGGAGGGCACACTGTATTTAAAGGTAAGTAACCTTAAAGGTATGTCCCCTTGAGAGCCACACTCCCAGATCAGAGTAGATCCTATATGTCCTACATACGTCTATACCAGCGCACAATGCTGGGTGCTTCTATAAGGGTTTCTTGCAAAGTCAGTACCCACAACTTCCACTAGGGGGTAACAAAGGGAACCAGGTTAACTTGACTTTATATCAAAACGGTTTAATGGAGCAACGTAACTGAACCCCCCCAGTACGTGTGACTGGGGACAGAACATATGGATGGCCAGTGGACGTACATAAAATGTGCCACCTTCCTCTGCGATTTCAGTGAAACCTTAAAATATCTCATGGATTTCAGTGGCCAGGCGTCTGATTTACAGCTTTTTATAGACCTCCCGACTTGTTTTACATAACAGATCTGTTAGTAAAGTGAGGCTGGCCCAGACGCCGTACACAAGTGCATCAGCAACATCTGATGATTAAGGCATACCTATTGTTTAGTAGAGGCGGGAGTGGTAATGAGCGCTGGTTATGTGGAGCCTCTGGTGAGGAAGGGGTTAGGTGGCGATGCTGCGCACAGGGTGACAAGCACACAATAGGCTGCTGCTCGGAATTTGGAATTAGTGCACTCAGTGCGAGGCCTCGCTCTGTACCCTGCTCGCTCTGTAGCCTCGAGGAATATTAAAAATGCATCAGTCCAGCTATAGGCAAATGCACCGCCTGCATTAGTTTGAGAAGAGAGAGGCGGGAGAACGCCGGGTAGACCGTCATTATCTAGAGGGGAGCATAACCAACAATTAACAATCCTAGGATGTGCCTCATTAAAGATGCAGAGTCCCTGTGTGCTAGGTCCGGTCCTACCAGACGTTAGGACAATGCTGTTACACAAATCTGTTCTAGAACACGCACAATGTATATACACAATTGTTATGGATGGTGCCAGATAAATAAATAATGGTGAACTCATCTAGGCGATTATATATTAGTCTGGGTAAATTTCCGAACAATGTGTTATCTACAACGATTGTACCTACGACTGAAGTTTCGTTCAGTCGGTCAATTCCTGCGTACACACTATACGCGGTTTAAACGTTTTTTTTTTTTGCACGACTTAGCTTCCGTGCTGTGTATTTTGTCTGTCGTAACCTCGTCTCAAAAGATTGCGTCTACGTACACATCGAAGGTATGGCCTCCTGGCAGCAATATGCTAAATAAATTTAAATAAAGCACCTTATTCCCATTTGATTGATATTTTGACACCGCACCACGTGGGAGACGTAGAGACAACATCCTAAATTTAATTATACACGCCCAGAAAGGAGTCGCTGTTTACGGAACTAACGGCAGCTGGTCGCGATTCTGTACACACTGCAGGATAGGAACGACGATGTAACGAGATATATAGTTCTGCTGATCAATCAAATGAAATGACAATCGGTACTTGGAACGACTATCGGTCATCGTTTAAGTGTACACACTAATGCGATATTGGACCGAACAGTCGTTTATCGCTCAAATGACACAACAGTCGGCTGAAAAAATTGTAGTGTTTAACCCAGCCTTAGACCTAGTGATCTACTGATCCTGTCTAATTTCCAGCCAAAGACGTCTGCAACATGATCAAGCTGGGGATCTGTGTTCTAGATAAATGATCCCATGTTTACTGTCACATCCATAACACCAGCCCCTAATTAATTATGTCAGGGGTGCCACGGTAATGTTAACAGTTCTTGGATAATGCTGAGATTATCTATCACACGACACATACACCAAAGAGACTCAATAGAGGTTAATATGATTTATGGACCTGATTTGGGTTTGGTAGCAGAAACAATAAGTAGGTTCAATTTGGCATCTTGGCAAAAATCAGAGGCAAATTTAAAACGTGCAGACAGATTTAGAGTTGGGAGGGGGAAGAGTCCAAGTTCAATCAGCAGTTCTTAGATAATGTCATATATACACGTTTGAAGCTAATATGCATAAATTGAGGTAGAAGCACGTAGCCTAGTAGGGTTAGTAATTGCCCCCAGATGTCCAGATGTGTATTACATGGGGGGGCGGGGAGAGGGGCAGGAGTAGATTAGGGGGTCCTCGCTAAACCGCACATTCTCACCTGATCCGATAGACTCGTGCAGGATCCTGTGAAATCTTCCAAGTCCGATTTGGAGGAGCCGTCGCGGTCGTCTATCACCAGATCAATCGGCATCTTGCCTTTCAAACAGGTGATATATCGGTGGCAGAAATTATCACACAGGTCGTGAACCTGTTGAGGGGGAAGAAAATGGTTAATCAACCATAAATACCGGGCTCTTTTACACACAAGACTCTCAGGATTTCATGACGGAGCTGTGATCACATTCTTCCCCTAATCAGTTAATCCCCCCACTTAATAGACTTTTATGGGATAACGCTGGTGGCATTTCACCGCTCTTAAAACATTTACCAGCCATCTGATGGCAGAGAGTGACCTACAGGGTCATTAGTTCTACAGTGTTTCTTTCCCCCCATGTCTATGGTGTGTGGATTGTAGAATACCACCTTACATTAACACTGACGTCAGTATTTATATATGATGAACAGTTGTTTTTTCCATGCACTCTAATTTCCTGTCCAACTGAGCTTACCATTCAATTTTGATGGCCACAACACAGGGAGATGAAGGGACCTGTCCAAGAGGGGTCAACACGAAGATTTGAACAAGGATCTTCTATTGGTATAAGAATCAGTGACTAAGCTATATATGTCACAGGTCAGGTAGAAATAGCTTCTGTCTGACCCACAGCAAGGTGACAGGAGGTTAGTGGTGCAGTCTGGTGGTCATAGAAAGAGACAGTTCTTGGCATGGTTGATGTGAGTGAGTTCTCTGTACAGCTTTGCGGAATTAGTGGCGCTATATAAATAAATGATGATATTTGTGGTACGTCAGATGGGGTAATGGACGCAGTAGGTCATGGATCAGTGCCTGGGCTGCACAAAACTACAGACCTAACAGGCCAGATTTGTGGCATATTTCAGACTAATCTCAGGTGCTGCAGTCAAACCCATAGATCCACTGGCCATCTCTAATACAATGAATAGTGTCCATCCAGAAAATCTGCTCTATTTCTATAGAATAATTCATCTGCTGAGCACTAGCTTTGCTCTGAGAACACAGAATAAACTCAATCTGTAAGAGACAGATCGGGATATTGGACACGGCCTGTTGCCAGCGGGTAACCTGGGTGTTAGGTGAACCGACAAGTGGCCATCTTTTCTTTCTTTTGACACACAGTCCTTACCTCCCACTTCTACAAGCCCCAGGCCTGTCCCTTTAATCCTCCTCGGATTCCCAGCAGGCCAGCAAAGGGAATCAAAGGGTTAATTACCACATTAACAAGAGGATTATCTGGTTACAAACCACCAGTGCCTCTTGTATCCTTTAATGAGCTCATTAGCTTATCAAACCAGAGGGGCAGTTCTGAAGTAGTGCCTTTCATCTCTCGCCCCCCCCCCCCCTCCTGCTTTTCAAAGTGGTATGTGCCAGCAGAGCTCATCCAGAGGCTGATGGGATTCACCATATGGGAGGAGGCAGGGGGGAGTCATTTTTTTGACTGTACAATTAACCTTTTCCTGCCTGCAGGCAGGCACAGCACGGCCCTGGTGTGTTCTCCTCATCTTTACATGCGCAGCTCATTACTGCAACTTGCATCCATCCGTGTAAAATAGACAGAATACTACATGCACTGTTTAGCAGTTGACCTAAATATCCAGCGGACCTTAATGTGTTTATATACAACCCTCACAGTATACACTGAAGGATCTAGCAGGTGCAATAATGATCTGACCAACAGAGATTGCAATCTAGTCTAGTCTAGCAGAACAGTTGTGTGTTTATTTTGTGCCATTGTATTGACTGTGATAAATATTACTGACCATGTCATGTCGTCACTAGTGACATCCACCAACAGGCAGGTAGCTCAGTGGTACATGTCCCTGAATATACAAACTGAGAAACATGCTACCAAAAACTAGATAGTAAGCTCAGTTGGCCAGGGTGACTGTACAAGATGCTGTGTAAAACGGCAAGCAGTGTATATATCGGAAGATTGGGGATAATTGTGTGTTGTAGTCTCTCTACACTCTGTGACCATCCCGGTAGAGGTGTCTGCAATCTTTCACCTTGTCCTATTATAGTATTCAAGGGGCCCTTTCTCTGAACCCATCTACTCTCAGATGAAGACTCCAGCTCACTTCAATCAAATAAATTGAAATATAACAACCACCATCCCCAAAATAAGCAAGAAATTCACATTTTGGACAGAATGTAAAAGTCTAAACGCTGTCTTATTTAACTTACCTTTTCTAGCTCTAACAGGTGAAATCTTAAAACCTGGATTGCTTGAATCATCTGAGAATAAAAAGAGACAGACATAGTAATGTATACAAGAGCGCACAATACTAATGCCGTATAATAGCTTTCAGGGGTTCTTTTTGGGGTCTGTAAAAAGGGACTCTTAGGGGGTTTTCAATTGTTAGCAAGACAGGTGAAAATCCCACGCTCAAAAAATATTACCGTTAATACGGTAATTACTTGCTGAATTTCAGCTCGCAGCTCCCTGAGCTGCGAGCTGAAATCCAGCGAGTAAATTACTGTATTAACGGTATTTACGCGCAAATTACAGTATTAACGGTAATATTTTTTCGCGTGCGGGATTTTCACCCGTCTCGCTAACAATTGAATACCCCCCTTCAAAAAGGAAATTTTTGGGCACTCAAATTCTAAAAGTGGCATATAGACACACACCCTGTCCTACCAGCAGAAGAACTCTCTTGCCCCAAGAGCTTACAGTCTGACGGGGCAGAGAAGGGTAGAGTCTCCAGCTTCACTTGACTTAAAATCTAAATTGTTGAAGACTCAAAAGTATTAAAAGTCATGAAATAGGGCCAGCTAATAAAATACACTAGCAAATAACGGAAGAAATCCAGAACATGGATCTTACCAGATTGTCGAGCTCGGGATTGGAGGAGAATAGAGGTTTTTCTGTTCTGACCTGGAGATATAAAACAGAGAACACTGCACATAACTATCAAAGTAAAACGCCTCCGTCCCCCCGACACTGCTTATATCCCCCCCTCCAGTCTTATCCTAGATAAACTTCCCTTTTATTCTCCAATAATCCATTAAACTGCTGATCGTCTTCCTGGCGTATTCCTGCAGGAGACTGCGCTGTGGCATCCCCACTTTTATATCCTAAACCCTTTCCCCATCCATAAATCATCAACACGCAGATCTCAGGAGTGTTTCCTACAGCACAATTTCAATAAGACACATTTGTGACAGGTAGAGAGAGATTGTGGGGTTTTATCAATGATTTTTCTCTCCTCTGTCTTTCTTGTTTTTTTTTAACTTTCAAAAATAATTATATCTATATATACACGATTCTTAAAATTAACCCCAATATTGTTGTTAAAAGCAGAAATGTCTTCTAGAAAAAAAAAAGAAATACGCTTTAACAACCTCTCAGGCTGTATCGACAGTTCAGCTCATTAAAAGTGTGAGTTTAATGACTGATAATTACACTGCCAGTGCACAGATGCCAACAGCCACCAGTGGTCCAATTATAGTGAATCATTGTATTGCATTCATTTACTTGTGCACTTTGCACTTACAGTATAGTTTTGTTTGTGGAAGGGGGGGGGGGAGGGGTACATTTAATTTTCAGCATTTTTGGAAGCCAGCACGCTGCATTTTTGCATTTGGAGATGCAGGATTAAATCAACATAAGGCTTTAAAGCTGTTGTGAAACTACAAGCGTCAGCACGCCCTGGTCAACTTAAAGAGGACGTGTCACTTGATGAAGAAAAACTTTTGTAATCTTATGGGGGAGATTTATTGGCTGGCGATGTGGCGTGGCAACATCACCGCAATGTCCGGATGTGGGGTGCGAGAAAAAAAAAAATTGAGTGAAGAAGGTTATTGCCATTATATTGGCGCAACGTGTCTCCGTGGACGATCTGGAGACACCTCGCGTGGAATTGAATCCCCCCCCCATGTCTATTGCAAAACAGAGCTAAACAGAAACAAAATAAAATAAAAAAATAAAATAAAATAAAATAAACATAAAACAAACAGAACCAAAAGAGCCACCTGAGAGTGAGGACAGAGTGAAATCTCAAGCCAGGTCCTGGCATTAGTATATCTAGTGTTCTCACAAGTTATTGCACACTCATAGAGTACACTAGGCATTACTTAAAAAATATATATTCTTTCCTCAAAAATGACAGGCCCTCTTAAAGGCTTTCTAGCTGTGTTGGAAATACAAGTCCCAGCATTCCCTTTACGTCAAGTCTGGCCAATGTTACGTTTCACAGCCAGTTTGGAATTACTAGTCCCAGGATGCTGGGAATTGTAGTTCCACAACAACTGAGCAGACAAAGAAAAAAAAATACAAGTATAAAAAATGGTTTGGTGTAAGAGAGAACATACCTTGGGCTAGGGGGTACCTATACTAGAGGCATTACAGTGAACGTTAGTCGCAAGACAAGCCAACTGGCCTTCCTCTGCCGTCAACATTCTTGGCTTCTGAAGGACCCTTCCTCTTTTGTGTTAATGAAATCCACCTTTTCAGTCTCTTAATAAAACACGTCACAATAACTATCACTTCTACACATTACCGACGCTAGAACTGACCTGTTTAGCAAATACAGCAATGTCTTCGTTGAATGAATCCGAGGAACAAACATCCCCCCCTGGGAAGGAACCGGAATTATCCCGTGGTGAACAAGTAGCCAGCTCACACTTCTCGAACACCAACGCCAGCAGGGGAAAGAGGGGGTGTCTGGGGGGAGACAGCATTGCAGTTACTCCTCAATCTCTTACTTTCACACACGTAAAGTACGCTGCCTGAAGAGCAACATTATCCAGCTGTGATTCCAAGAGCTTGCACTCTAATAAAAAAAGTCTTAATATTGTCTCTATCTAGACTGTTGTATTACAAGTGAGGCTGACTACGAAGGATATATTCTATCTATCTGTCTCTATACTGAAATACAGACTACCGCCTACAAAAACTGTAAAATATGAGAAAACTCAGTAATTTTGGAATAACCACTGGCTAATTACACGCACAATTGAATTGCTACAGGCAATTGTAAATTTTCATTTCACTCATTTTCTTATTTATATACTCCAATCAAATCTATGTGGACACATGAATATACATATCTGTGTACATTTACAGACCATTTTGTTTATTTATAAAGGAGTGTGTATAGGTAACGTGTATAGCTAAATGTGTTTGTATATATAGCATATACCGTCAGTTTATAAAGACATGTATTTTTAGACGTGCACACACGTGGCTGTATATTTATAGACGTGCTGTGGGTGGTATTAGGTTACATACGGTCTCTTTACACCACTTTAACAAGAGAATTTCAGCCCCTGGTTTTTAAGCAGAATAAATAAATGATACAATTATTGCTTAACAGTCACACCATAAAATTCTTATCTGCTGTAAAATTAGATTGCCAGCACTATGGATCAAAATTCATATTGCAATGTAAAGAAGCCACAATATGAATATAGGAAAAACTAAATGACTAGAATTGTAGGTTACAGAAATAGGATATTCTGTCCCCGCTTCTAACCAGAGACTCTGTTTTCTATTATACTTAAATGCTTGAACCCTATAGGGCTTAAGTATACACTCAGACAAGCATAGAAGAACATATACTTCATATCAAATCCCAATGAAGGTATATTATAACACAGGGTCTAAGTACGGTATACTGATCATAAACTAAACACAAATATTCATTTGAATGCACAATTATGATGGTCGGCTCGCAGACCAGGTTCAATTTTTTTTTAAAAAACTTGCACACAAGTGTAATTCTACATATATACATAGAGCTCTAGAGCCTTAGGGCATCCACAACCAGCAATAAAGTGTGTGTGTGTGTGTGTGTGTGTGTGTGTGTATGTGTATATATATATATATATATATATATATATATATATATATATATATATATATATATATATATATATATATTAATATATATATTAATATATATATACACACACATACACACACACACACACACACATACACATTATTTCATTACATTTTGTCAATATGTAGATCTGCCAAGTAAATACGGTCAAGATTCGAACACATTATAGTGTCTTGGCTCTTGAGTGAACTAGGAAAGACGTTACTAACATGTGCATAGGGTGGGGAACAGGACCAAGAAAACACAACACATACATGTGTCTGTAGCATGAACACAGAGAGTGGGAGACGAAAAGCAAATCCCGCAGAGGAAAATAATTTAGACCGGAAAGTTCTGACAATGTCTTAAAATGACTTCATTCTGTGTACTCTACATGTGTCATATATGTACAAGCACACGGGTCAGACACAGTAATATGATAGGTTCATACATGGTTCTACAATACTGGTCGCCATCATGACTACAGAGTGGCACTGAACTCCTTCACTTTCCGTGCACATGGGGACCCCCGGTCCTCAGTGCAGCCCAGAGAGCTGACCTTCAACCTGTCTGTTTATAATATATAGGAAGTGTTTATAAACAGGGATACTGAACCTCAGATAATGTTATTAGCCGGTCTGCACAGCCTAGAGGGAGAGTGTATAAATGTGTTTATATAACAGTACACTCCCATATTATGCAGGAATATACAAGGCATGGTCCTCTCCTATTGGCAAGCATTACATATGACTGGTGTACAGCTGGCCCTGAGCTTATAGGGTGCCAGTCTCTCTTACCCATAAATCTCATCCTTCTCCCTCTTCAGGCCATCATTGCTGCCCATCCCCGGAGGCATTGGGAGTCGGTGAGCTGCCCCTGCAGACCCATAGGGTGAGCTCTGGCTAAGGGAATGGTGCTGCATTACCCGTCCTGTGTGCGCATCCCCAAAGCCAGCCAGGGAGATCCCATCCAACCCCGGGTAATGCACCATCTCATCGTACTGCAAGCACAGAACACAAGGAGAGATTACTTACCCAGCACAATGCATCACTTATCACATACATGGACAACAAGACATCATATAGCTGTACTATTATATACACACACACAAACGTCATCTATACTAGAATATCACATGCACAAAAATGTCATAACCTATATGCAAAAAAAAAAATATAACCTGTGCTATAATATATACAATGCATACTGTGTACAAAGAAATGCATTTCTTTCGGTATTATACCATAATACATAAGCTATATTATACCTTACACACATACCTATACACCATCATGGTATATAAACATACAATTTTAATCTATACTGTTAAATATCTATATCTATCCATACAGACATATAAATAATATTCACCAATATAGTACATTTATATTATATTAATATATATATATATATATATATATATATATATATATATATATATATATATATATATATACACATATATATACACACACACACACACACACACGCATATATGCATACTTATATGTACATACACACAAACATATCTACATACATAAACACTGTCCACCTCATTATATAATTTGCAGACACTAAAATGTGTGTGTGTATATAATATATATATATATATATATATATATATATATATACACATATATATATATATATTTACATACACATATATACATATATATACATACATACATACACACACATAATACAGTACTAGCCACAATTTATCTTAAATATTACATGAATCGGCTTTGATAAATTTCTTTTCAATAGAATATATAAATGTTGGAATCATGTATATCATCCCCACTTGATGGAACACTCTACAATGTGATGCAATACGTAATACTTACTTTTTGAAAAAATAGATTTAACAAAAACACTTTTTTTAAAAAAAACAAAACAAAACAAAAAACATTTCCCATACAAATTGCTAATAATGGTAAAGAACTGTAAATCAAATACATTCCTAAAACTACATTTCTCCAAGCACAAACATATTTATATATATATATATATATATATATATTAATTAATTTTCTTGTGGCAGTGAAGCATTCTCTCACAAACAAAATTAAAGTCATAAAAATGGGTAGTTAGTTTTTTTTTTTACCCCAAAAATACAAATACTGTAATTCTGACACTGCTTTTAAAATGGTACAATTCTAGAAAACCAACTAAACTAAAAATGGACACGACTTCCTTAAAAATAAACAGAAACCCCCCCCCCCTGCCCCCCCCCCAATAATACACTGCTGTCCTAAAAGAGTATTTTATATCTGATATTACAGCAGATTAGCCTAAACACAGCTCTTTAATTTAACATTATAAATCCCCAAATTTTCCCTCAGATACGCTACACAACTGTGTGTTTATTCTAATGTATGTATTTTAATATATTTATATTTACTTTTTCTTTCCACATTCCTCTCTCCCAGCTCCCAGACAGCAATCAGTCAACTGTAAAGAAACTTTTCTAAAATGCAAATCTCTCACCAGCTCAGAGTTTTTACATTTTTCCTGCCCTGGCCCTGGAGATTTAAAGAAGGTTGAAAAACCGTGTGAATTTATGCTGGGTAGTTTTGTGATTTAAAAAAGAAAAAAAAAATACAGTACAAAAGTTATGTAAAACTAGCTGAACTTAAGGGCTGGAAAAAAAAAAGTATTTTATTTTGCAAGTATACTTATGATTAGAAAGTTGTTTAAACACACACACACACACACACACATATATGTAATGTAATATATATAATATATATATATATATATATATATATATATATATATATATATATATATATATATATATATATACACACACACACACACAAATACAAATACAAATAATACCCACACATTAAGTTGACTTTGAAATAAACTAAACACACACATATTCAGGTACTGGATGAATCTAAGCATTTTTTCCAAATAACTGGTCTGATTCAATAAGCTTCTGGAGAATCTTGATCTACCTTAAATTTTAGACAGAGGACTGGCTGTTAAAACAGAACTTAATTCAGAGCCCTGTGCATCTACATTGAAAGTTTAGTAAACTCTACCACATCTTGGTGTAAATTCACACATTTAATGAGGCTGACATTCCACTGTTAATTTGTGCAGAACTAATTAGTAAGATTGTGTTATTTGCATGGAGGTAATTGTGATATAACGGTGCTATGTGTTATTTATGAACAGATCTGCCTGGCACTATACGTACAGTGTGAAATATATATTGGAGTTAGGATATGTATGGAGCTCACATCACTGTACGGGGTGAACTGAAACTTTTCACGACGCTGCGTTGCTTAGAAAAGAAAAGTTTAGAACAAGTTAGTGCCTAGCAGCCCTGGAGAGTGGCTGGGGGATCTAGCGATCTGTTCAGGGATCTTCTAGTTTAATTTAGGAAAATGTTCAATGTTCCCCAGGATAGATTTACTTTGGAATCTATTACAAAGATTTGGGGTATCCGAGTTGTGGAGATTAAAATCCCAGAACATCCCTTGGAATTATTGGGATGTATATAGAACGCTGGGGTGTATATAGAACGTTGGGGGTGTATATAGAACGTTGGGGTGTATAAAGAACGTTGGGGGTGTATATAGAACGCTGGGGGTGTATATAGAACGCTGGGGGTGTATTTCGAACGTTGGGGTGTATTTATAATTTAGCGATGTACAAACCCAACCTGGGTTCTTCTGCAGCTATAATCGGGGGATATTTGGAAAATAATATGACCTAGTGGACACTATGGATATTATGATGTAGAGGAGATGTCATTTTAAACAGAGCACCACAGAAATTGGGGTGTTTTTTAAGTCTTTGCATGCCATACTATGCTGGGTTATTGTATCACTACTAGATTTATATGTAATATATAACTCCTATGTACAAACAGTGCAACATCCTAATTTCAGATGCATTGGGGGGAAGATAGTGTTTGGAATGTAGAATGTGCATTTTGGAGATAAATACTGCCAGTGGGAAAGCTAGGAAATGGCATGCGAGCGAGTGTAATAAGTGTTGCAAGTGCCCCCCGCCCGCGATAAATCACTGTCCAGCGGCTGAGCCCATGGTATGAGGCCGGCCTACAGCGCATGAGAGCCGGCTGCTGCTGTCACAATGGAAGACCTACCCTTTGTGCCATTCCGAGTGCAATCCGCCTGTGATTGTCCTTTTGGCTGGAGACAATGGGAGGTGAGTGTGCTAGCAGCTCCTGGCTGGAGGGGTCCACAGGGCTGGGGGATAAGGTGGGACCTGGAGAGCTGAAGACAGGAGCATGGAGAGAGACAGAAGCTGTGCGTCCCCTCCTCTCTCTGGCTATCTCAGAGCTGCTGCTTCTGCCTGTCCATCAAGGTTGCAAGATCTGTCAAAATCCAAATGACTGATGATCTGAAGGAACAGTGAGTGGGTGGGGTGTGCAGCTAGACCCCCAAACAGCAGCCTTGTCTCCTGGAGCTTGTGCACCCCCCCTCTCTCTCTCTGCTGCTGCTCCAGTGTGTGATTTATCAGATCCAGTGAGGGTCTCCTCTCTGTGTCACACCGTCATGGTGCAAACCCCTCTCCTGGCTTCCTGCAGGAAGATGCTCAGTTCTTGCTGTGTGTGTAACAAGGAGTACATGGGGGATGCTCCTCTCTCTTTCTCTCTCCCTCCCTCTCCAAGCCCTGAGCAATGAGCAAACCCGGAAATAGAAGGGCCTTTAACTCCTGCAATGCCTGGCTCGGCCAGTCACTGAGCAGTGTGCTCTTGTCCCTCCCCACAAGATGCCACAATCCAGCAAAGTGCAGGGCAAACATGTAGTTAAAGCCAATTAACCCCTGCACACCAGGTCTAAGAAGAAGAGAAACTTAAGATTTTACTCATTTCCAATGATGCAAATTATGTATTATTACAAATAATTACCTTTTATCCAGTCCTATTTCAGGTCTATATGGTGCAAATCACACTGCAAAGTTCAGTGGATCGCAAAAGCTTGCAATCTTTGTCAATCAAGTTAAGCAATAAACCCTTTATAGGTCATTTGCCTTTTCTACAGTGCTAAGCCTTCCCCAAGTAAAAGGTGCATATATTATTGATAGGAAGAGTGTCAGTTAAATATTGTTACATTGAAATTGAGGACAAACCAAAAATAAATAAATAAAAATTAATAACAACATGTGTAATCAATAAACCTACATGGAAATAAAATATATTAGAAAACAAAAAAAACATTACTGGAGATTTCACAGCTGTCAAATAAAGAAATTCTCAACAATAAAATTCACCCTATATAGTGTCACATATGTATCATATGTATGCCTCTGCGTCTCGTTTTGGGATACTTATGGTAAGTCCCAGAAACTGAATTGTCCTATTTGCCCTCTTAGGGACTTCTATGGACGCTTTATATTATTCTGTAAATTTATGTTTACAGAATGGTCCCAACCTCTATTGAAGAGGCACATACTATAACACTATATATATATATATATATATATATATATATATATATATATATATATATATATATATATATATTTATTTATTTATTATAACACATAAAACCTATATATACCCATAACACCCCACACAGCACAGATATCAAGGCACATAAATCTCCCTTCTTCCTAATACACATCCAGTTGAACAGGGAACACTCACCTCCTAATATTGGGATCTTACTACACTTACCTGTCCCCTCCTGGTTACAATCAGACATCAGAACACAGACCTCTTCTTTCCTAATACCATAAGGAGACAGACCTGTCACTCTCCTCTTAACACACAGACATGAGATCTCTCATTTCCTCCTAATACACAGGTAACAGTCCTCTCACATCCTAATACACAGGTAACAATCCACACAATGTATATAAATAGATGATGATGATGACTGATGATGACGATATAGGTTTATGCAGCATATTTGTAGCCCATACTTGCCAACTCTCCTGGAATGTCCGGGAGATTCCCGGACTCCGGGGTATGGTAGTCTCCCGCATGTGCCCACTTCCTAGTGAAGTGGGCAGATTAGATCCAAAATGCCGCAATTCCCCGAGAACCGCGGCACTTGGCCCCGCCCCCTGGCTGGGCCACTATGCCAACGATTTTCGGTGCCTCGTCCCCCGCACTCCCACCTTCCCACCGGCGGCTCCCGGACCCCTACTGCCTTAAGTTGGCAAGTATGCTGTAGCCTCTAAACAGAGACCTGCTTATGGAAGCAAGATGGATTTTTTTCTGGAAAGTTACACATATAAAACCTGAACTTCTAATGGTAGAATTTCTGAGTGATTTGGCGGTAGGATCTAACAGAGGGGGATGAGATAATTACATTAAGTGATGTTTATAACACACATACTAAAGACTTCATATACACATAGTTCACACAGTGATGTTAAGTGCCTCAGTCACATGCAAAGTCAAACACTGACCACTGTCCCCTGCCTATATTTACACTCGCACGCCCCACTGTACTAATTCTGTTTGTGACTTGGGTAATGAATACACTCATCAATAACATCCTGTGGAGCGGTGGGTGTAAATGACCGGTATAAGGGTCTTTTACACAAAAATATCAAAACCATTAGTATGTAAATGACATAAATGTATATTCAGCTTAGCCCTCCCACCCAACACACGAAGAAGATCATTACTGTTATTGCTACTTCACACCAGTTCCTGATGAATGTTCTAATTACTCATAGAGGAGCTGGGAAGTGGGGAATGGACAGTGTGCGGTGGAACATGACTCGCAGGACGACCCCCATAACCAAGTATGGGGTGTCTGATGCATGAAGTACACCCCCAGCAATGGGAACTCATGAAACGTCATCAAACACTTTCTATAGATTGCATGGTGTAGTCACTGATAGCAACAGCGCCACCTCTATGGTTATAACGGCAGTTAAGATTCAATTATGTTTTTAATAATCAATATAATATATATATATATTAATAAGTATATATTGGAGCTCTTGCCATCTGGTTTGGACCCCTTCCATGACCCATAACATCCAGCTTATATCTGCCCTGAAATATTACGGGTTGTGTAATGCTTTTGTTGCTGCTTCTTGTAAGATGTGTTTAATGTCAAAGCAGAACGAAAGCCTAAAAATTAGATTTTGACAACTTGTAGTACAGAGTTTTACTTTTCATCCATTGTCAGAACAGCTCGTATAATTTTGCCTCCTCATATCACTGGAGGCTGTCATATTGATGAAAAAGTCTGACTCACTGAAGTCACTCACAGGAGCAGGGTATTTAAATTTCCCCGCTAGCAGCTTCAGGGCATGATACAGCAGGCTTTTCTTCTTAACGTGTTTACAGCTCTCATTAGATAATAGAGAAGCTGAGCATTTCCTTTATCCTGCTGTTTACCTCTCTCTGTCTATAAAGGACAGTGCCGCCTACTTTGATAGATATTATTATGGCAGCTAACAGTCCACAAAAGCCGAGACTGTAAAACTGACGTTAGCCAATACAAATATCAATTTATCACTTTGATAAACTATGCTTGTTACATGGGGGTTTTTAAAATAGCTGTTTTACGTTTTATTTAGTTAGTTTTATCTTAGTTATTGTCCAAAACCTGGCTCAGAAATGTCTATGTATATACGGTATACCCATAATAGAATGTAAAGTGTTTACACTGTATTTTCATTTAGTACGTTAGTATGCAGACATCTTTAGTTCAGACCAGGTCCTGAAACCACTTCTATACATATTGTGAACGCTACTCATAGCCTTTTTATATAGGGCAACCTTTATTTTAGATTAATGCTTTGTGGGCAGCACGATGGCCTAGTGGTTAGCACTCCTGCCTCACAGTGCTGGGGTCACGAGTTCGATTCCTGACCATGGCCTTATCTGTGTGGAGTTTGTATGTTCTCCCCGTGTGTGTGGTTTTCCTCCGGGTGCTCCGGTTTCCTCCCACACTCCAAAAACATACTGGTAGGTTAATTGGCTGCTCTCTAAATTGACCCTAGTCCCTAGGTTTCCAAACTGTGTGCCGCGGCGCTGTCACAGGGGTGCCATGGACAGGAAGAAGAAGAAGGAAGGAAAAAGAAAAAAAAACCCAAAAAACTACTTACCAATCCGGCGGCGCCCAGGACCCAGCATCCTCCTCCTTCCTCGCTTCTCACTGAATGCCGGGCGTGATGTTTTTTTCTTCTTCCTGTCCACGGCGGGATACAGAGGGGGCACAGCGCGGAGGCTGAGGGGGCAGAGCGCGGAGGCTGAGGGGGCAGAGCGCGGAGGCTGAGGGGGCACAGTGTGTATGGATGCAGGGGGCACAGTGTGTGTGGATGCAGGGGGCACAGAGTGTGTGGATGCAGGGGGCACAGAGTGTGTGGATGCAGGGGGCACAGAGTGTGTGGATGCAGGGGGCAGGGTCGCCAGGGGCCCGGTACAACAGCGCAGCACAGACTTACCTGGGGCCCCGCTGGTCTCCGCTACTCTGTCTTCAGCCTGGCTGTCACCGTGACAGCCAGGCACCAGGATGCGATCGCAGGGGTGGAGGAATCATTCCCCCTGCGATCATGTGATCTGGCTGTCAAGGGACAATAAGTATTTAATATATAAGTATTTATGGTAACATTGCTGTGTTCACTACCACCTATGCAGTACATACACATATAATACATGGCTTTCTAATTTAATTCTCAATATATTACCCATGATGACGACAACAGGAGTGTAAATTTGCTGTCATCAGAGTCTCTACAGAACATACGTCACACGTTTTTATTTAAAACCTTTCCATGGATATGTAAGTGGTGTGTATTGATTTAACACTAGGATTATAACTGTTTTAATCCTTGGTAATCCTGCCCTGGGGGGCTAGGACACCCGATTCTCTCTCCTATGTTAAATATGGCCTTGGGGTTACACACCTGACCTCTAGGGCAACCTATTACCTGTCGGCCTCACACCAATTGAAGGGGTACTTCTACCTCTTCAAATAAACATTATAATTGAATGTAATTATAAATTAATAAAATATGTTCAAAACAAATCACAATGATTCTGTTTTAAACAATCAAATACATAATGGTTTTATTGGAATTTATACACATTTTGGGAGTATTTGGAATAGATATGTATACTGCAGGGGGGTAGTTTGGGTACATTGTCACTCAATAGGTGGCACTAGGTCCTACAAACCTACAGCTTCTATTCTGACAGTCCTGAAAAGGAAATTTGGGTGTAAAACATTGCAATTAACTAGTTAACTATTGCAAATATGTAAGAGCTACCTATCCAGCAGAGCTTGCAAACGGATATACAGAGCACATTTCTGAGTGGGAGAGAATGAAGGACATACTCCTACCTCCCAATTTAGGCGAGAGTGTCCCACCAAGGTGAGATTTAGCACTTTGGTCTCAGCTCTCGCCCCCTTGGTCTGCGGACATGGCGATGGTTTTTGGAAAGGTGGGCTAATGTGCAGTGATTGAGCAACCTCATTTCGGGGGGCGTGGCCACTGACCCAATTTCCAAACTAAATGTTGGAAGCTATTCTTACTTGAAAGCGGGGTGCAACTCTCAATGCATTACAACCGCTTTTAATGATTATAGATTTCATGTTCTTGCATGAATGAGATTGGACAAAAATCAGGCTGATAAAGTAAGAATATTAAGCAGAAAACAACACATAAAATAAAAATATATGTGCAAACAGATTTAGAGATGACGGCGGAATGTTCCCACTCAATTTTAAATTGCAGTGTAAAGTGAAGCTGCTTAGGGGTATATTTACTAAACTGTGGGTTTGAAAAAGCGGAGATGTTGCCTATAGCAACCAATCAGATTCTAGCTGTCATTTTGTAGAATGTACTAAACAAATGATAACTAGAATCTGATTGGTTGCTATAGGCAACATCTCCAGTTTTTCAAACTAGCAGTTTAGTAAATATACCCCTTAATGTTTTTGTGCTACATGTGGAAACCGCCAGTACTTTCCCCGCATGTAAAAGCATATTGCATTTGCATCAAAACATGGTTTGCACCGAATAACTGGATTTACCCCTAACTGTACATTCATGTTCTTGTCTGCGTTTGTATGGTTTGTTTTTTGTTTCTCAAAACGATCTGAAAACATACTGACAGGTTAATTTATTTTGGGATAAATTGGCTCTGGTGTGTGTCTGTGGTAGGGAAACTAGATTGCAAGCTCCACTGGGGCAGTGACTGATTGAATAGACAGTCCTTTGATTGTGCGGCACTGCAGAATACGTTGGCACTATATAAATATAATAACAATAGTAAATGGATGGGGTTAAGACTGCTTGAGGCAGGCACGAGGCCTGGAAGGATGCGCACAGCACAGGCTTGTCAGAGATACAGAGAAATCCATCCTCTGCCAGCTAGGTCAGCAGTGTCAGCCATTAAACTCTGCTCCAGTAGATGCTCGGTCCTCTAATGCGTTCCCTTATGCACTTGCTAATCAATGATACAGGTGAAAATGGGCCTTTTGAGGGCTAAGAATCCAATTACTGAGCAGAAGAATGAGGCCGCGATGGCTGAATAGAGCAATGGCTGCCAAATTCTGTGTCTGGCACGAAGAGCTGCCCCCCCTCCCCTCTTTGAAAGACAACTGTTACTACTGATCTATTGGCCTGAAATGGGCCGTAGCGTGTTTGATGGCTTAGACTAGTATTACTAGGGGATTAGTCGGTGCTCAAAAACCAAGGAACAGCCTCCCAGCAGAGGTGGTAGGCAGGCCGCTCTGCTTCTGGATAATGAACTGGCTGTAGCAGAAGCACAAACTGTGAATGACTCTTAGCCCCCCCTCCTCGGGCAATTAACAACCAACTCTTAAAATCCCTACTTAGAACTTTCTACTGTGCATTCTGTGGTGGGTTCAGGATAACTAATCATTAATCAGGCATTTAAAAAGGAGAGGTGAAGCTCTTCTGACACCAGCAGCTTTGTAGGCAGAGGTGAGACAAGGGGCATCAGATAAACCGAGCCTGAGATTTCTCCAAAGCAACCTGCAAAGCTTTCTGTGCCTAAAGATTGACTGATCCACCCCAGCGTTTATCTGTAGAAGATCTGAGTGAATGTGTGACAGTCATTAGGCAGGATTCTGCTGTCCACTTTGGGTAGAAATTAGAGACCAATTAACACTCTATTGCAACATATTGTGTCCAGCCACAAAGCTGAACACACCAAGCTGTACTGGGATTTTCTGCAGTGATTGGAGAAGCAATTTTTCATTGCACTCCTCACTACAGCCTTGAATGCAGCTGAAAGCACAAATGAGCACTAGGGTTCATGCGCACAAGCGGAATTACTCATGTTACGCATACTTACCTACTTTCAGTAGACGACGTCCGGGAGAGGGGCTTGACTAATGGGCGGGGCGCCGCGAATCGTGTCATTTTGGCCCTGCCCCCACAAGTAAAATTACATTTTGTAGCGAGGGGCGGGGCCAAAATGACGCGATTCTTGGTGAATCGCGTCATTTTGGCAGGGAAGTCCCAGGATGCGGGAGAAATGCCAGCTCTCCCGGGAACCTGATCCAAATTTCGGGAGTCTCCCGGCCTTTCCGGGAGAGTTGGCAAGAATGATGTTACGTTCAAAGCAAAAAGGTGACTATACCACCAGCAAAGGGTCTAATGATCCCTATGCCGTTCTGTGTAATCCGTCCACACAGAACACTCTAAAATATATGGTAAACAGAAAATGATGCACTAGGCCACAGGGTGTGGGCGACGCACTCCGTCCGTGAGGGAAACACACCTCTCTACAGTTCTGGCCGAAGGGACAAAAGTTTGGAGTGCTGGGGACAGTCCCATAAAATCGAGAGGTATGCAAAGGTTTACCGTACTTATAAACCCCCAATAAAGATCAAAAGTGAAAGCTATGCACAGTGTGAGCAGCCATTCTGTGACCAGTACCAGCATCCACCAGGTAATCGTGACACCACTGAGGAACGATAGAGCTACTATTGTAGACCTGGACCGTGGCTCTCCTGGTGTTGTGAAACTACAAGCCCCAATATGCTTTGTCAGCTTATAGCCAGCCGATAGCTGGCAAGATGTCCTTGTGGAGAGCCACAGGTTGTCCAGGCCTCTCCTAGTAAATTGAATGGCTGTATTCTCATGAATACGGTTTCCGTCTACAAAGTGTGTGGTAAATGTTTTTAAGCCGCCCATTTACTAAGCTAGGAAAGAGTGTGTGCCTCTCTGAGTGCCCAAGTGCTTCTGCTTTACCCATACGCAATCTTCTGTGCCGCCTAAGACATGCATAAATCTGGCTGATGGTCATTGGTGCAGGTCGATATCACATTTATATACCGAACACGGTCAACGTCATCTAAGCATTGCCCATCTACGTCCCATCGCCCACTCCCTGATCTGAATAACCATTACCTTTGTAGGTTACCTTTGCACGGTGGCTTAGTGGTTAGCACTTCTACCTCACAGCACTGGGGTCATAAGTTCGATTCCCGACCATGGTCTTATCTGTGTGGAGTTTGTATGTTCTCCCCGTGTTTGCGTGGGTTTCCTCCGGGTGCTCCGGTTTCTTCCCACACTCTAAATACATACTAGTAGGTTAATTGGCTGCTATAAAATTGCCCTTAGTCTCTCTCGGTCTGTGTGTGTGTATGTTAGGGTATTTAGACTGTAAGCTACAATGGGGCAGGGACTGATGTGAATAAGTTCTCTGTACAGCGCTGCGGAATTAGTATTATATATAAATAGATAGATGATGATGATGATGGTAAAGTTTTACTGCTCATCTAAGTGAGATGATCAGCAACTTGTGGAAGTAAGGTGATGTATTTTATTCATGTTTATCTTTGTTCTATGCCCACTAGTTGCAATCCATAGGCCTGACGCACAAATAGCTTTCCCATAGAAAATAAAGCCCAGACCAAGATGTGCGACCATTAGCACACGAAGTGAACGCCACTAAGCTTGCCATTTTAATGTATGTAATTATAGCCTATTTCTGTGGAAACTCGCATGCTGTACCATACAAATGTTTATACACCTGTGCCAGACACTGTACGTGATCCTGGTATCTATCTCACCGCACGCTATTGCCGTACACGTAATCAGCCAATTCCTTCAGCCTGATGACCAAGCGGAGTGGATTCCGTTGCTCGGTGAAGGACCCGGGGTTCAGCTTGAGCGATGGGCCCATTACCACACACTGGCAGATCACGCTCATTGGCCAAACACATTTTTCACTAGTCCCAATCCACATTTGATTGATGCCATCCAAATAACTGCATGTTGTTTTGGCAGCTTTACATAAATATTTGTGGATTTTTCGGATACCCTTTTAAAGCATCTCGAATTTTGGTTTAATGACCCCTTTTTAATTATAACAATATAGAGTTAGGTTTGTCCACCTCTACTTGGACCCCAGTTGAAATGTCCCCTTTGCTTTGGCCTAAGATTAGAATTGTCTGAAGGTTTATATGATGCAGCACCAGAACTTGGGTTCACTTTGTGGTACCAGGGCTAGTTCGGTCAGGTTTTACCCAACGCTTGAACATCACTGCACACAGGACCGGTGGGATCCAGCACCCTCCTCCACCCCCCTCCACCTTGGGCAAGGTTCAACAAGTCAAAAAGCATTATGATAGCTATTAATTTTCCTTTCAAGCCTTCCCTTGTTTCACATTTCAAAATCCTACTACTTTCTCCCCCTTCCCCACGCCTCTCCTGCCAATGAGGAGCAGGGTCTTGGGGTCCTGCCCTGCCGCACTGATCCAGCGCCATAAATTATCCAAACTCGACCCCATAAAACTTTACCGAGCCAAGTGTTTATTTTGTGGTGTAAAACCAAGAGATTTGGGGTCAGAAGGAAGAGAACATTGCAAGAATTCCTCCCCAACAGCCCCTCACACCCAATTTTTTTTTATTTATTTTTTTAAAAAGTCTGAGCTACAGAATATATATTTATGGCTGGGCAGCTGTAAATTCAAAATCTCTGGATGACCCCGTGTTGCACTCTGCAACAAAATTAACCCTGTAATTGTCTCTCTCTTTAATAAACACAACCTGCTGTATGCATGTATTGTAAATTATCTATAAATACAATATATAAATGTAGAATAGCCTGCTCACTACCTTCCTGGTTCTCAAGAGTTGTTACGGCTACGTTGTACCTGGATGTCTCAGGTAGACCTACAAAGCCCGTGTCCCTACAGCTGTTGGGGACTTACAAGTCCACATCATTATGGGACTTCTAGTTCAACAGGTTGCCTCTGCTCACTTTTAATTAGGAGGTAAGATTAGTCATGTCAATGAACAATCCAGATATATACAGTATTTAGCACAAGGTTATTTGGCATCTGACAGCATTCAGGATGTGCCATATTAGACTTTGGGTATGGTTTGGTGCATCAGGAAGAGGTTCTAGAAGAAGGGATTAATCTCGGGGACGCTAACAAGAAGTGGGGCAGGGTGCCCTCCTGCACACAGCGTTGCCAACCGAGGTTGATGGAGTCTGGAGAGAATTTGTGTAGACCCGGTGGGACTAGGTACCAAAACGAATAAACCTTAGTGGTGTTTTCACTAATGTCAACACAAGTGGAGGAGGAATCAACATTATCTCTGATGCACATCCACATCTCCGGGGTCTACACCATGTCACATTCCCAAGTTAGCCCATGAGAATTCTTAGTCGGGTCCTGGCAGACAGAGGAAGATATATAGAGGTTAACAAGCCCCAAGCAGAGGCCCAGATTATTCAGACACTGACTATAGCTACAGAAATAATCTGAAGACTATGAGTCAAACATTAAAAAAATATAGACTTATCATCAAACAGACACACAACATTTCCGACACGGGTCCTATCGATTGTGACTACATAAAATGCCGACAGTGTAAATTTCCGTCACATAAAATGAAGGGATTCCAAAATAAAGGTTTAAGGTTAGGATTAGGGTTAGAGTTAGGATTATGGTTAGTGTTAACATTAGGGTAAGGCGCCGGGTCCTGCCATTGCCGCTTTAAAATGGTAAAACTCAGTATCGCCATTTTATGTGACCTGCCGGCATTTTCTGTAGCCGTAATTGATAGGACCCATCTCAGAAATGTTCTGTATGTGTTTGATGGTAAGTCTATAGGTTTTTTCATGTCGGCCTCACAGTCTTCGGAATATTTATGTCGCTATAGTCAGTGTTGGAATAATCTCAATCGTAAAAACGTACCCAACCCCAGCCAGCAGAGATATTTTAGCGTGGACCACTGAGGAGGTGCGTGGTCACTGCAGTACTTGTGCTAAAAATGATACAGTTGAAAATATTGAAATGGACCAATGTTTGGAATGTGATATTTGTCCTTAATGTCTGCAAAGAAGGGAAAGCCACAAAGGGTTGTAATTTATGTAAGAAACAGTATGTCCAGTCTGATCCAGAGAGAGAGGAAGCTGTGACCAGGAGGGAAGCCCAGATTGTCCCATATAGGAATGAGAGTGGGGGTAGCTGAAACAAGAGCAACTTTATGGATATTCCAGTCAGGCCCGGCGCTCCCATTAGGCAAGGTTAGGCAACTGCCTAAGGCGCCGGGCTCTGCAGGGCGCCTCAAAATTAAAAAGCAATGACTATTGTCGTTTAAAATGAGAAATCCACGGGGAAGGGAGGGGGGAAGGGGCTATGAATCGCCACCGCCGACTCTCTGTTCCGTCTCCTCCCCTCCCTGTCTGTCGGGCGTGACATCATCATCACGGCCCGACAGTGTCTGTGAGTGGAGGGGAGAAGACAGAGCAGAGAGGAGCAGCTTAATGCAGGTAAGATAAGGAAAGACGAGGGGAGGGAAGCGCCGATTTTGACAGGGTACCTGCGGCGGGGGGTGCCTATTTTTAAAGTGTGCCTGGGGGCGGAGGCGCTGATTTTCACAGTGTGCCTAGGGCGCCAAGGACCCTAGCACCGGCACTGATTCCAGTCCCATATTTTAAGTGGAAAATGCTACTGTCGGGTGTTTTTTGAATTCAGTACCTCTGGTCTGAGGGGGATCCAGAAGGATGAGAAAATGGGAACTGTACTAGTGAGCACAGATAGGATTGCCACTCAAACTTTGGAACTATGGGGAAAATGCCATAGAATGCTAAAACCTCTTTTTTTGCACATTTGTGGAGTATCCATATTTTTACTTGGGGTATCTACCCACCAAGTTGAACTTAAAAAAATTTGCTCTGCAGTACCTGAAGATCTTTTATTAGGACATAAACCAAAAGTGTCTGGAACACATATCACAGCCTCGCCGCAGAGTGTTCATCTTGACTTCGGCGGCCCACCTTCATCTTGACTTCCTCGGCAAACCTGGTCCATGAGATAAAAAAGTGAATTCCATTTATGAGAGTCTGTCGCTATATTCTTAGAAAGGTCACACTTTCTTGTTAGGTAAACTCTACCGAGAGTCGAAGCTTACTGTCACCAGAGTTCAGGCGGTAGATTAAGATCTAATACTTTAGTTTTCCTCCAGTTAATTTTGAAATTTGAAATTTGGCTAAGGGAATGAATTTCCCGCTCTAAGTTCGGTGATGTGATGATAGGGTTCGATACAGTCTGTAAAAGGTCAACATATAAGGCAGTTTTGTGCTTCGAGGGGCCAAGCCGAATGCCAGGCTAGTTCTGAGTTTAGAGGCGAAGGGCTCCATCATTAATGTACAGATCTACAGGACAGTGGGCACCCTTGTCTTGTTCTGTTGCGGATTTCAAAAGCTGATGAGACAAGTCCGTTGGTAAGCACAACGGCAGTGGCACAGTGTGGTAGACCTGTGATGAGCAACAGGCATCTAAGGCACACATGCGGCCCTCCGAACCTTTACTTGCGGCTCCCAGATACTTCCTGTTTATTGTCAGATTTAGTTATTATGACTTGTAACACTTGTTTAGAATGCCTACTGGGTTTTTTTTATTACAAGGTGTCTTTTGTAGATTAAATGTATTGTTTAATTTATTACTGAGATTAAGGGTAATGTGCGGCCCCCTTTGAAGGTAAGAGGCTTGCCCTTGTGGCTCCTGAAGTGTATCAGGTTATCATCATTTTGGCAGAGCGTTCCCATAATTTCTAGAATTTCACAAACTTGATGTATTATCAAATATATATCTGTACTCAGTGGTGGGAGTTTAGAAGTGACGGTATGAAAAATGTAATGGGAATGTAAGTGAATAGAATTTTATAGTGTTACAATGAAGGCAGTAGGAGAAGTGGCGGTGTGTCATACCCCCATATGCACCCCACTTCCACCATTGTCTGTCCTAAATTAAAATACAGCAGTCTGGAAGCACGTATAGGCATAGTAGTTATACACAAGGAGGGGAAGGACCCTAGTGACTGTGCAAGCTACCGTTCTATCTCCCTCCTTAATGTTGATGTTAAGATTTATGCAAAAATACTAGCCACCCGCTTGAATAGAGTCCTTCCGGGTCTGATCCATTAGGATCAGGTGGGATTTATCCCAGCTCGTCAAGCCAGATATAATACCCAGTCGCGCAATAGATTTAGTTCAAATAACTAACCAGAGGCGTCTGCCAGCCTTGTTGCTCTCTTTGGATGCCGAGAAGGCATTCGATCGGATTTCATGGGACTTCATGTTTCACGCTCTGAAAACGTATGACTTCTCGGCTGAATTCCTGACGCAGGTATCTGCTCTTTACAACTTTCCCTTGGGTATTGCTTAATGGCTCGCTATGTGATTCTCCTCTCTGTCCAATGGGACGAGACAAGGATACCCCCATCTCCTCTAAGTTTTGCATTGGTTATAGAGCCCTTGGCGGCAATGATTAGGCAGTCAGCTTTGAAAACGGGTGTGGAGGTGGGACCCCAGGAATTCATGGTCTCCCTCTTTGCACACGACATACTTCTTTCTTCACGAACCTCAAAGACTCTCTACCTGCTCTTTACAGGCTATTGATGAGTATGGTCTTCTCTCAGGCTATAAAATTAATTTGACTAAATCTGAGGCCATGCTCCTGTACGCTCCCCCTCCCCTCCGTGCCACCCTACAGGCTAATTTTGCCTTGCGCTGGCAGGTGAACAAGATCAAGTATCTTGGGGTCTATATCACCTCTTCTTATGACCGATTATATTGAGAAAATTTTCCTTCTCTTCTAATTAAAATAAAAAAAGACCTAGAAATATGGAAATATTATCCTGGCTGGGGAGGATCATTGCTGTTAAGATGAACCTGATCCCTAAACTTCTCTACCTCTTACAGACTCTACTGGTGAAGGTGCAGAATCTTGTGTTTCAGGACTTGCATTCTTCCTTCCTCAAATTTGTCTGGCGTGACATGCCCCCTAGAATCTCAGTAGCAGTACTTAAGCAGCCCAGGGCTCGGGGAGGAAGAGGCTTTCCAGATGTTAAACTTTATTACCTGGCGGCTCATCTGATCCAAGTTGCGGTTATTTATGTCCTATATCGGACCGTAGCGTGGGTGGACTTGAAAACCCACTTTGCGGGAGTCCTTTTCTTGTCATCCCTATGGGGCCTCTCCAGACTGGACAGGCCACAGGGAGTCTCTTCACTCCAATCGCTCAAATTTTGTTTGTCCTTATGGGACTCGTGCCAGCTCAAGCACAAACTACCCTCCCTTCTTTCCCCCCAGGAGACCAGTCACAGCAATTTAAACTTTGGATACGTGCGGAGATACGTGTGGTCTCGGACCTGGTGGTCAATGGAACTTGGGCCTCTATATCAGATCTTCATCACAAGTTTGAATCTTTCTGTCTGCTTTTCTTTGAGTATTTCCAGGTCCAACACTTCGCTATGTCCTTGCCCGCCTCTGACACTCTTCGGCCCCTCACTCTTTGAGCACGTGTTTGCATTCCCCACTCACCAAAGGGATGCTGTTGAGGATTTATAATTGGCTAATAGAGGTATCCTTTGACGTCCCAGGGCTGCACGAACGGGAATGGGAGAGAGATCTGGGACCCCCCCACGCTTCCGGATGAGTCTTGTTGGGAGGAGGTCAGGGAGGGGATTGCCAAGAGCTCAATATTCACACTAATTAAAGAAACTGCATACAAATTGTACTATAGGTGGTACAATACCCAGATAGGTTATCTAGAATGTTTCCCACCGATGCTCCGAGCTGTTGGCGGGAATGTGGCCAGAGAGGCACGATGCTACATATATAGTGGACTTGCCCCCGTATAATCCCTTTTTGGAACATGGTCCTTGCACTTATTAACTCCGCATCTGAACAACAGGTCACTAAGGATCCCTGGTCGTTCCTTCTCTCTCGCCCTATCCCTGATGAGACCGACCCATCCAACAAGCTGATCTCCCACATACTGGCTGCTGCCAAATCTTTAATAGCTAAACATTGGAAAGATCCTAATCCTCCCTTAATGCAGGCCTTACAGAATTACATCTGGCATATCGCAAGCATGGAGAGTATTACATGCTACCTTCACGATAAATCTTACAACTTTGACAAGGGTTGGGCCCTGTAGTATCTTCATGAAAGCTGTAGCTGTTTACCCCCTTTGGCTCTCTTGCCCTCTCTGGGCCGTCTGCGGATCATCCATGCTGGATGTCGTGCACCATGGGTAAGAGACCCATATATCTTGCTGTCTGGTTTTTTTTTTTAAAAAAAATGATATCATAGGCCGTTAATCTCTGTATATGTTGCTTATAATTTCCTTCATAATAATTATGGCGATATACGTGCCTGTCCTTCGATGGAAGAGCACAGATCTGAAGGTAAATCGTGTAAAACGTGTACAGTGTGTACACATGAATCTGCACAATGATCTGGACTTTCAGTGGCTGGTAAAACCGTTAGCAATATCGCATCTGGGGAAATCTCCTGTAGTGTGTACTGAGCCTTATTCTATTGGGTTCAAAAGTAGTTGCACACGTTTCTACTTTTATAGCTGCCACTATTGGCTAATAACTAATGATTAGCACAAATGGAAATTGTTTGCATTATTGCCCAATTTCTATCATGTAAACACATGTATAAAATGTTGTGATGTTGTGGGTATATTTGACTAATTATGCAATACTTGTCCAACACCTCTGTATTGAGGGACTCGTTGCTTTGTCATCCAAGTGAGGCAGCACAAACTGCAGACCAGAAGTCAGGTAAACATCCTAACTCTCCATTGTAAAGTATCTCACAATATTTATCTCCTTGTGAGTATGTGAAGATAACGTCACTTCCTCTGAGTAACTTGTCCGACAATAACAGCGATATTCCTATCTCTTTTCCTTTCATGCTGTATTAGTATCCCATCCAAACACTAATGGGCCACTACACACCAGACAGACAATATGACCTTATACTTCTAGTAATAACAGAATATGACTCTTACCTTATCTATGGGTGCTAGGAGATTCTCGGCCATGAATATTTAATACCTAAGGGATAACGCCCCCCTACTGTAGATTAGAAGGATATTACTTCGCAAAAGAAGTGACTTCAAATATCCTTATTGTCTACAGCTGGGGGTATGTATCACATTTCCTATCCAGTATAAGCTCTTGGAAGAATATCACTGTTCTAACTAATTCCATGTATGTTACTATATTTATATTCAATTTGCCTCAGTTATTGTACCCTGCTGTGGAATGTGTTAACACCATATAAAAAGAACAATTATTATTATTATTTAATGAATGATAATGCAACTACTGACAGTATTTGTTTTCCCATGCTCATTATTAACACAGTCCTCTGCCTCAACTTGCCCCGAATTCTGCGGTGGGAGGTGCGAGAGGAATTGTGGCCCTAACCCACTCACCCAAATCCAACCACTTAAATGATATGTTTATATTGTTCAAAGGTTTGTTATACACAAGTGTAATATCAGCTTTCAAACTCTATAGTAGTAAAAAAAAAAAAAAAATATTCACATTTTCGTGCAGATATATGTTATTCGGGATGCTAATGCATCTATCCACACACCTACTGCGTTAAGTCACTTGCATATATTAGTGTTTGTAACATGAATACCGCACATGCAAATGGGTCTGGCCATGGAATCCATTGCTTCCAATGTCCACAAATCCATCTGCGTTTTTTACTTGCGTTCGGGTGCGTTGTTTGCATTGCAGGTTTTTTTTTTTCAAATGATTCTTGCTTCACTGATCATGCAAGGGAAATGTAGTTTTTTCTCTAAAAAGCAAATCAAATCCTAGTGGGTATATGGCATAGGGACCCTAGCAAAAAAGTATATAAAATGACCAAAAAAAACATAATTTTATTGCCTTGTACTTGTCTAAAGTTGGCAAATGAATGTGAATACTTTTGTAACTATACAAAACAAAATTATTAATACAAAGAATTGTTATGCAGATACCTAGGTTCTGCTGCATGCAAATGCCTTCTGCAACCCAACAATGTTGCTCCTTGCTCTATATATATATATATATATATATATATATATATATATATATATATATATATAAATGAGAATATAGACATTGTACAGTGAATTCCAATTACTATTCCACTTATCTTATCCCTCCCTTGTTTCCTCAGTGTTAATTCCTGGGCAATATCAGTGTTTTTGTTTCAGCTTATTTTTTCAGTTTCCCCCCCCCCAGATTTGTCCTGTTTGTACAAGGTATTAGCGGAGGTCAAGACAGGGTCAAGTAAGATCTGCACCTTCTCCCATATCCCTTTCTCAATGAGCAACCAGATCTTATCAGGCCGGAGGAGCAAGCGCTAGGACAAAGACACTCACCTCTCTGCTGGGATAACAGGACTTTGAAAGCTGCCTCCCCAGGAGGCACAAACTGGCCTCAAACACTGATGGCCAGATAAGGCCACACATGGTCATGTTACTCTCCATTTGTCTCACACTCTCCAGCAGTTGATGAATCAGTCACATAGAGGTGACAATAGCACACTAGATATGAATGTTTCTTTCCTCCAATTACTTGTTGTTTCCAAGTCTCTTTTATCTGTGATCTCTGTTTATAGGGATATGTTTTGTCTCCATTTAAAAGTTATTCCCCCCCCCCCCCCCCCCGACTTACAGGGATCAAATATCCCCGCTACCTGCCCGTAGGAGAGGTCTTACAACTCAGAACCACTAAAACATCGTAAGCAGTGAAATCACCACTGACGCAGATATTCCCTGCACAAAGTAAGGCTGGGTTCACACTGCAGTGTTTTCAGACGATTATCGGGTCAAACAGACGATAAACGACCGTTCAGCCCTTATCACATTAGTGTGCGTGTTGCTACGTTAAATGATTGTTGTTTCAAAGCACATCATATAGGTTCATTCAATTTTTAAACCGGACTAAAGAGCTTGTTCAACGATGGAACAATATTCATCATCATCATCATCATCATCATCATCATCATCATCATGTATATAGCACCAACATATTCCGTAGTGCTTTCTAATTGGGGACAAACATAGTAAACTAATAAACAAACTGGGTAAAACAGACAAAGAGGTGAGAAGGCCCTGCTCGCAAGCTTACAATCTATGGGACAATGGGAGTTTGACACATGAGGTTAAGTCTACATTTGCAGTTGGCCCAGCCAGACTGCAAAGGTAAAAGTGACTCATAAGCTAAATGATCCTGTCACACAACAATGGTGATCAAGGAGTAGTTGTATAACAGGTGGTAATAGGGTAGTGTAGTGAGGTTAAGAGGGTGGTTGAGGAATATTATAAGCTTGTCTGAAGAGGTGGGTTTTCAGAGAACGCTTGAAAGCTTGTAGACTAGAGGAGAGTCTTATTGTGCGAGGGAGAGAATTCCATAGAGTGGGTGCAGCCCGGAAAAAGTCCTGTAATCGGGAATGGGAGGATGTAATGAGTGTGGATGAGAGACGCAGATCTTGTGCAGAACGGAGTTGCCGAGTTGGGAGATATTTTGAGACAAGAGAGGAGATGTATGTTGGTGCAGCATTGTTGATGGCCTGGTAGGTTAGTAAAAGTATTTTATATTGGATTCGGTAAACAGGCAACCAGTGTAGGGACATACAGAGCGATTCAACAGAGGAATAACGATTTGCAAGGAAAATCAATCTTGCTGCAGCGTGCAAAATAGATTGTAGGGGTTTGAGTCTGTTTTTGGGAAGACCAGTAAGGAGGGAATTGCAATAGTCAATGCGGGAAATGATAAGCGCACAATATTGTGCCGATTCTGCAGTGTGTATGCACGCAGGACCAGCAATCTAGGCAGATTTCTAGTGTGCATGATCTTCTCTCAGCTGATGGTTATGACAGATAAAGAGCACAGATCTGGAGGTAAATCGTGTAAAATGTGTATAGTGTGTACACATGAAACGGCATGCTGACCGGGACTTTGTAATCGTTGGTAAAATTTTTAAAGAAATCGCAAATTTTGCATAGTGTGTACGCAGCCTAGAGGTAGGTGGTAAGAAAAAATAAAAAATAAATAAACAGAAAATAATGGTTCTAAAAAAAATCTATCCATTTCCGGTAAAATTTTGGACACTAAGGGGTCCCAAATACATCCCAAAAAATAAGCTGTAAAGATTCCCATAAAAATAACATATTTACGCCCATATGCCCAGTCGGAAGCATACATGCCGACTCTCCCAGAATGTCCAGGAGATTCCCGATTTTTTAGGTCTCCCGGACTCCCGAGAGAGAAGACCATTCTCCCGCATCCTACCCATGTCCTAGTGAAGTGGGCAGGTCAGGTGCACAATTTTGTTAAAGCTGTCCTTCCACACATCATTATCTCCTTTTCCGGAGGGCAAACGAGTATGGCTGCCACTGGCTCACGGCGCTCAGTATGTCATAGTAGAGGGGGAAGAAGGAGAGGGATGATGTCACAGTGCAGACAGAGCTCAGAGTGGAGTTCCAAAGCCTCTCTGCTCACTACATCATGTGCCATGTGACTGTGGTTGGCTTGGTAGTTCATGACATCTAAGAGTTATAAATCATTAATAGCAGCCTGAAGAAAAACCACCCAGATTCCTCTTACGCCACAGTAATTTATGCTAAAAAAAAAACAAACAAAACCACAGCTAATTTTTTGTTTAGTTTGCTGCTGTAACGTTTGTTTTGATAGCAAAAACCACATTCATTATTAGGTTTGATTAAAAAAATATAATAAAAAAAAAACCACACATGATAAAGTATAATCTCCCTTGTGGTGTATGAATGAAAGTATTAAAAAAGTTATTTTAAAATACGCCCACAAAATCATAAACTATAGTCACGAGCAATGAAGAAAGCTCTTATTGGCTGCAGAGGTGAATCCGGAACTAGCCAATCAGAAGCGGCTAGCTAGTGCCGATTAGAGCCATCAATATCAGCGTGTATTTGCACCTGGCCTCTATCACCCACAAGTGATACAGTTACTGCTGACCATCGTATATATGTCCATTCACAATTACACAAACACGCCTCTATTGTACTTGGTCTGTATTTAGACGCTTCTTCCCTCCACCGATGCACCTCTCTATGGCGCAGGTATCCAATCTGCACGTAGGCATACACTTTTGCTTTGTGTGGCCGCGCACAATACAAATTTTCCGCTCAGTAAACGAGCGTACGACTTACTCCGCGTTAGCCCCTAAATTGCTAGATTATTGTGGGATCACAGCACTACAAGCTTCTTCAGGTAAAGCTTTTTTTTTTTATTTTAAAAAACAGATTGCAAGCTTATGCCTTACCTGCCAAAGACCAGATTTATCCCCCTGCAATCTATCATGGTCGCCGCTGCAAGTCTCAACTACACGCTCACTGCCCCTGTCAATCCCTCCATTGCCGCAAACATCAGAAGAAAATTCAAGAGTGCTAAAGCTTACAAGTCCCTCAATAATTCCAACTTCATCCATAAATACTTTCCTAGACACGCTCAGCGCTCCCTCAGTCACCTTCCAATGCCTTCTTCTCTCATCTCATGCAGGGCCGCAACTTCTCCCTGGCAACTCTTATCAGACTTTCCTCAACCTTCAAAATCTTTGACTGGTCCCTAAAGACGTATTTCTATAGAGAATCCTTTCCCTCTCCCTCCTCTCCATAATCTCTGTTCTAACACCAATTCTGTCTTACAGTAGCCACACACACTCTCCCCCGCTAGCAGCTACAATTACTAGTCCGCTACCTTAGATATCAAACATTCCCAGCACCCCTTAGATTGTAAACTTTACTTTCTGTTATGTGTCACTGTATGTCATGTCTAATATGTCAGCTCTTTAGAAATAATAATAATTATGGCCTCAGTGTAAGCTCCCTGTGCAAAAAGGTCCTATAGATTGCAAGCCTCTTGGGGCAGGGCTCCTTGTATTCTAACTTACACAACTCATTTGGTAGCTATAAAGATTAAATACAGAATTGTCTTGGTGACTATATTATAGTATATAATATGCAGTCATTTATGTACTATTGAATTAAAGAATAATAAATGAGGGTCCATTATAGATTAGATCATTGTTCTTTGGCAGATGATCCGTGTGACACTGTAAATTCCTCTACAAGGGCACTTTTTGGAGAACATCTACATCAACTATAACCCGCCACGAAGGATCCCTAGTACATCAATACACGGAGATCAGAATATCTCAGTAAAGCAACAGATCATAATCATCATCTATTTATATAGCGCCACTAATTCCGCAGCGCTGTACAGAGAACTCATTCACATCAGTCCCTGCCCCATTGGAGTTTACAATCTAAATTCCCTAATATGGACACACACTCACACACAGATACAGACAGAGAGGGAGAAACTAGGGTCAATTTTTTTGATAGCAGCACAATTAACCTACCAGTATGTTTTTGGAGTGTGGGAGGAAACCGGAGGACCCGGAGGAAATCCACGCAAACACAGGGAGAACATACAAACTCCACACAGATAAGGCCATGGTCGGGAATCGAACTCATGACCCCAGTGCTGTGAGGCAGAAGTGGTAACCACTAGGCCACTGTGCTGCCCAGATTATAACAGATTATAAGATTTGTTCCCATTGTGTCCATATGCTGCAAGAAACTCACCAGTCAGACTGTATTCTATAACCACACAATGGAAATTGGCCCAGTTGTTCCCACTGTGAATAATAATGGAAATAAAAATAAAAATACGGTGCTTGTGCTTTAATGTGGAAACTCTGCTACACATCAGCCAGTGCAGCAAAGAGAGAGTGTAGAAGACAGTGTCTGTAATAATCATGTGAAACCGATATATCAACCATAATCTCCAAAAAGGAGAACAGTGTCCCTAGCGGACAAATTATCATGGAAAGCGTTTTCTAATCTTTCCCTAACAATAACTGTGTGTAACATATATAATCCCTCCCAGGTCCACCAGAAGGGATGTGCAACATGTATTGTCTTCAGGGGCAAACGCAGAAATTCTAGAGGGGGGTTTCCACACCACACCGCCAGTGGGCGTGACCAGCATGCATGGGGGCGTGGCTATAATTTTAGACAGTGTTTGGCTGCTCTCCATCTCTGCCTATCCCCATAATATACATGGGCAATGCTGTTCGGTACACGCAGCAGTCCCCTTTCAAGCAGGGCCGTGTGAATTGGGGCAGTGTCCAGTCACCTCAAATATACAGTGCCCCAGACTTGGAGGGGGGTTTCCAGGCACTAGGACCCCCCCTCGGTTTGCCTATGGTCTTCAAACTAATTTATGTGTTGCAGTTATGAACATTTGAAGAAATCTTAAAGGAGTTCTAAAGTTAAATGATTACCTACCCCCCCCCCCCCCCCATTGTGACCTTGCTGTATAGGTTATGTTTTTATTTTTATTATTTGTGCTTATCTGTTCCTCAATTTCATAAGTGAGTGAGTGGTGTCCAGACACTGCTCAGCACCCTGCCGCAATCTTCAGGTAACAATTTGACGGGTCTGCGGACCTATTTTTCCCTGAAGCTGCTTCCCGAATACACTTTAATGTGTTATAAAATATAGCACATGATAAGGCTAGATTTCACTATAGTGTGCTATAAATACACAACATCACAGTGTACTAGAGAGGCCGTAGAGCTACATGTAGGGTCTGCAGACCCGTCAAAATGCAATTACACAAACCTCACAAACCAAAAATGTAAAATGTTCATTTTCAGTTGCAATCAAAGTAAATGCCACAATTATTTCAAACAAATGTTTTAACAATTTTTCTCTAGAAGTTGAAATTAATATAAAGACTTCAAAACATAAAAATGTAGGAGTGGTCGTTTCTGAATATGTTAATTGTAAACTACACACATCAGTCCGACGGTTTTGTACACTAAAGCTGGGTACACACCTGTGCAATTATCCTGCAGATGACACGTTTCACGACCATTTGGCAAGATATCGCATTAGTGTGTATGTTCTCACTGTCATGTTTTATGGTACCAAAACACATCGCCATTTGTTGATTTGGGTTTATAAACTTCCTTAAAGTGGAGATCAACGATGGAACGATGTCAGGCAACAGTGTGTACTCACTCACGACCAGCAGTGCAGACAGATCTCTGTACAGAGTCACCATCTTCTCAGTAGATGGTTATGAGAGATGAAGATCACAGATCTGAAGGTAAATTGTGCAGGTGTGTACGTATAAATCAGCGTGCTAATCGGGACTTCACAGTATAGTTTTTAAAACACTGCTTGCACATTAGGACACATTATAAGGAACACCAAACTGATTGAGCTGTGAAATACCACTTGGGTATGACTTACTCCATCTACCATTCATATAGGCCCAATAAACAGGCCCAGCCCACTTGTGTAATATTTCATTGATAAGGTGTTCTATGGTGAAACATATGTGTCAGTTAAGGCAAAGTAACAAGATATGAGCTCCACATGCAGGTTATTTAATACATAACACTGTATGTAGAGTCTATTTTGAAGTAGTGAACCTCACTGTACATTTTAAATACATTAAATGTGCATTGAATATGCATAGGATATGTATCAGAATGAATATATTATACTTGCCAACTTCTAGTTGGCGTCCGGGAGCTGCCAAAGGGAGGTGGGCGTGCGGTAACATAACGTAATGACGCAAACAATTCATTTCACAGCAGGGGGGGGCGTGGCCAAATGCTGCGATTCCCGGAGAATCGCGGCATTTTGGACCTAATTCTGCATACTTTATTAGGAAGTGGGCGGATGTGGGAGACTGCCATACACTCCGGGGAGTCCGGAAGACCCAGCCAGAATCCGGGAGTCCCCCGGACATTCCGTGAGAGTTGACAAGTATGGAATATATATCCACAACCACATGGGCCCGCATCCATAGGGATCTTTTAAAACGTTCCATTAAAGCCAACTCTTCATTCTTGCTTCCCCTGCCCCCCTAGACCATCACTCCCTCTACTTTATCCATCCACCACATCCACCCGTGTCCCATCTGCAGCTACTGCCTCTCATTGCCCCCTCCCTCTACAATGTAAGCTCTCAGGGTCCTCTCTACCCTATGTCTACATCATACCACCCCGATGTCATGTCTTATGCTGCATTCACATGGAATTTGTACATCTATCCGCGGTGGCTGTAAACGTTAGCTCACAACTATCCATGTTTGCGTTATGACGCTTAATTACATTCATGTATCTATTATATTTATTGTATTCATATCCGTCACATCTGTACATTGATTGTCTAGAGCTACGGAGTCCTTGAGACACTATAAAATGATAGTTGATAATAATGATCTTGGATGACTCCACGTCCAGACCAAGTTGTCCATTCAAAACACACAGCACCCACACAATACGTCCGTACTCCGATGCAGTGGAATGACCACACATACACAATATACCCATAATGCTATAGGGTCCAATCATACATCGGCAGAAAATTGTCTTATCCAACATATAGATGTAAGAGATTTAGCAGCTTATTTGAACTGGAAATATTAAAAATTGAGGGGAAGTAGTTTTGCTCCACAGAAAAGACTTTTGTCCGTAATTGCACTGAAACACCCTGCCGTCAGCCACCTTTAGCTCCCCTCTGACGAAAGTAACTTGCACTCAGCTACAGTACAAATGCAAATAAAATGTAAAAACTTTCAGGTTCAGTCAAGGTATGGGAACATTTACATATCCATTTATGATCATTAGTAGCTCTAATACATAGTGCAGCACGGTGGCTCAGTGGTTAGTACTTCTCACACTGGGGTCATGAGTTTGATTCCCGACCAGGGCCTTATCTGTGTGGAGTTTTGTATTTGGGTGTTCCCTTGGTACCTCCAACACTCCAAAAACTTCCATCTAGGTTAAATGGCTGCTGACAAAATTAACCCAGATTTTAGACTGTAAGCTCCAATGGGGCAGTGACTGATGTGAATGGCAAAAATATTCTCTGTATATCGCAGCGGAATTGGTGCACTATATAAATAAATGATAAGGCAACTTGTATTTTACGTTTAGCTGTCCTTTAATGAGGATTCAATATCTGCTGAGCTTTGGTTTGCAGCGATAACAACAACGTACGCATGGCCTTATCTGTGAGCAGTTTGTATGTTCTCCCCGTGTTTGCGTGGTTTTCCTCCGGGTGCTCCAGTTTCCTCCCACACTCCAAAAACATACTGGTAGGTTAATTGGCTGCTGTTAGTCTCTCTCGGTCTGTGTGTGTGTGTGTGTGTGTGTGTGTTAGGGGATTTAGACTGTAAGCGCCAATGGGGCAGGGACTGATGTGAGTGAGTTCTCTGTACAGCACTGCGTAATTAGTGGCGCTATATAAATAAATAGATGATGATGATGATGATGATGATGATGATGATGATGATGATGATGATGGCCAGCGTATTCACATTGAAACTATCAGGCTAAAGGAACCAGAACAATTCTTACTTTGGTATCAGAGCAACAATGGCAAGTCGTTTGGTTAGCGCAGGCAGACATCCATCCACCAGATCTTCCAGCCTGGGCTATAGAACTCCAGTAGGAGAATTATTGCCTTAACAATATAGGAGATCTGCAGAACATTGTTCTGCTTCAGGCGTACCGTGACCAGAAACAGCCTCAAACCTGAATCTACTTTAACCTCTTGTCACTTTCACAAAGCACACAGAGCATTTCCGGCACATTTTTCCTGCACAGCGAGCTTACAATCTTTGGTGGAGGCAACATAGGGAGACAAAGGGGGTATATTTACTGAACTGTGGGTTTGAAAAAGTGGAGATGTTGCCTATAGCAACCAATCAGATTCTAGTTAGCATTTATTGAGTACATTCTACAAAATGACAGCTAGAATCTGATTGGTTGCTATAGGCAACATCTCCACTTTTTCAAATCCACAGTTCAGTAAATATACCCCGAAGGGTTAGATTTACTACAGATTGTGTTAGGCGGTTGTTTAGTGCTCCAAACTGCCGCACGCACTATTGGGCTATTGGTTTGAGGCTGTGATATTAAAAGTTTGGCGATGTCTGGCGGATTTAAAACTGATGGCTTTTCTTTTCTTTCTTTTTTTTATATATACACCTGCTTCTGATTGGCTAGATAGCTAGACCGCAATCTCGCCTCTCACACCTCTTTAGTTTGGGCCGTGCTGCTGTCGGTTTGTCACACAGCAGCTTAGTTTATCAGCCTGTTCGCCTTTTGATCATGCTAAGAAAAAAAAAAATGAGGATGGCAATTTGTAACGTGGCACTTTGCCAGGAAAACGTCTGAAAATCACATTTTAACAGGGTGGCCTTTTGTAAATCCGGCGGTTGAAGCAAACCGCGCTTTAGTAAATCTAGCCCAAAGAGTACAAGGCGCTGATCGAGACGACTTCTGCTGCTTATTTTGTAAGTGACAGTTTTCCCTTTTCCCTCAGACTTTCTATGAACATTACCATACAGTGTGGTGGATATATACGTCTCACTATCCTATTGCTCACTTTTCCTTAATTTCCAGCACCTCCCGCTTCCCCCCTCTCTTATCTCCCCCTATCTCATCTCGGTTTATTCCACTTTTCCCCTTTTTTGGCCAAATCTGTCACCACCTCTCCCCCCCCCCCCAACACTGCTTCCCCCTCTCCATGTACCCTTCCTCACTCCTCCTATCACTGCCCTGTACTATCTCAGATAACTCACACATAATTGCCAGTACAAAGCAATTAGCTTAGATCCCCCTCCAATTCATCACAAGGTTTTGGCCTGGTTCTTGAAAGATAAAAATACATTAACACTCAATTAATTCCTTACATGTTAGTGACAGGGACTGAATAACGCTTGGCCTGCTGGATAGTACTAGGGAGCGAGAGGAGGGGAAAAAAAATAAAAATAAATCACACTTTGTAAATTTCCTACCATTCTAGAACAACCTGCACAGCCACCTTTGTTGTGGAATCTCATTGTTCTACAACACAAGAGAAAAAAATCCAGGGTTCCGTGGGCATTGTGGCTCATAGACAAACAGCGTAACACAATAAGAGGAATGCAAGATCGCTTTAACCGATACTATTTGCAGCTCCGAGAGAGAGTACTTACAACGCCTCTACTACGGCACCTACAGAAACATTACATAAATTACCAGCATAATACACAAATTTCAAGGCACAGGAGAATCCGCCGGCCCTCTCATTGCATCTTCTGGTTTTTGACCCCTCCCTCCCACACTATTGTACTGCCTCACAGTATATGCTGCAGATGAATAAGTTATTTTGTGGCTCTCTGTAGCACTGTGGACTCAAGGGAATTATCAAGACAATAAATCAACCCAGCCTGCATCAAAGTGTACACGCAGTATCTGACATGCATACATTTGACCCAATGCATCTTTAAAAATAACATTTATTGTGCGTGCTCACTGTAATTAAACCCAGGGCAGACGAGTGTACAATATTTATGCCCCAATTCATAAATATTCATATAAATTTTATAGTTTTACTTTTAAATACGAAGCAGCAACATAGTACTTTATAGTCCAAATGTAGTTACACAGTTAGAACTCTTCATGCACACCAAGTTAAGGTGCTTTTTGGATGCAGAGATTTTCATAGTTTATCCAATAAAATATATCCTCCAAAATATTATATTCAATCAGTAACACATTATTTTTTTTTCCAGGGATGGAAAATGCAAAACCCAGCCCCCAAACGCAGGTAATACAATTGTAATATATTGTGCTTATTTTGCAATGAGAATCTCTTTTTTTTTGCGATTGCTGATTGAGATCACCGTACGATATAAAGGCAGTAACATCCCCGCCTACCAGCCAAGTGAACAAAAAGCCAAAAGCATCACTTACACTGGTCCGTGCAAAAATAATTGCAATTCCTTTGTTTTTATTTATTTTGCCATTTTTGTTCTCCAACAGACAACTGTTTTCTTTTCACACGCACATGTTCATTCAGGATAAGACACATCTGAAATATAATTTTGTAGTTACATACTATAAATAGCAGTTCACTTACTAATTTTAAATATACCAGTCAGCAGGATGTTTTCATGGTGAAATCCAAACATTTATACTAAAACCTGTAAAGCCAATGCCTGCAAAGATATTGGTTCCTATTTCGAGGTAAATAAAGGTTAATATTATGTTACATTAAAGCGTAACCCATATATGATGTAAGCAAAAATAAAAGGCAGTAGAGTCTTTTAACAGAATGTTTATATTTTCAGTTTCTAAACTGATATTTCTCCTCTCCAAAATATAAGTAAAAAAATAAAATAAATATATATATATATATATATATTTTTAAATGTTCAACATTTTTAGAAAATGTAGCATTGTCTGTAATGTTATAGGAGCTTGAGAGAATCTTTGAAATAAAAAAAAAATTATTTGTGTAATGCTTGATAAAAAAAAAAAAAAAAAAGTAGAGGAAAGAATTAGAGATGCTTAGAAACAATGATATATATTTCCTAGTAAAAATACGGGGTGCTTAAAAACCATCCTCTGTGAAAACAAAACGCACAGTATAATGGAGGGTCGAGATTTATTGATCATAAAAGTGGGATTTGACAGTATGTTGGTGAAAGCAAAATGAGTCTGCAATTCCTTACTGCCTTATAACAAAGTGCGGGTTTTTTTTCTGCTCCCAAACCAATGTATAAATGTGTTATTTTATTGAAATATATTTTTTCCTACCACATGGAATTTTTTAACAAAATATATTTATTATATATTATATATATTTTTAACATACATATTTAGTCCATATATTTTCACTTGATTTTTTTTTTTTACATGTTATTGCATAATTAAGGTTTTATCTTCCTTTTATTTTTCCCTCCTCAGTTTTTATAAGATTCCATTTTTGACAACCAAGTTCACATTAAAAGCAGGGTGTAATATTTTGTGTTGTAGTTTTTAGTTTTTACAAACTGGTGAAATCACAACACAATATTGGTTCCAGGCACCGATAAGATCTGACTTGTCTCGGCTACACAACACATCTACAATAAATAGATTATGGGCCGCTTGCCCAGAGAACGGGTTAATGGGCTGGGGCTTCTATATAAATGGACAGATCTTAGCACCATGTGCTGGGGAAGAGAGGGGGGGGGGGGGGGGGGCCTGGGAGATTTTGGTTTATTTTCCTCTCTCTGGTCTCTCCTTTCAGCTGATCTTCTTTCAGAACAAACTGTTAAACATTTAACTGATTAGTTTATTTGCAAAGGCAATTAGTGTCAGGCCGCTTTGGAAAAATAAACTCTTATGAAGATGGATAGAGGGGAGAAGAGGGGAGGAAAAATCTACATCCCAAACATGGGATTTGTGCAAATCCTACACATTAATACACCCAAATAATCTTTTAATCCACCACCTTGTGTTTTCATTTTCCTATCCAGGAGAGCGCAGACTCTCTCTAAATTCCAGTAATTAAGGAGTTAAGGAGCGATATCCTTTCTATAAGGGCTGGTTGTCGGTAATCGCTAGTAATGCAGATTTAATCCAGCCTGCAGTGAGTTTCTGCTATGGGAAGGCTTTAGTATCTATTAAACAGTATAGACAACAACACTAAACCATTTATGGGTAGAAAACTAGAGAGCAATTCTCTATTTATTTGGCTACCTGCAAAACTGGCTCCAATCACTTCATTCCATGATATAACTCCATATAATAATTCCATATAAGTGTCACATATCTTGCATATAAAGTCGGACATATATTCAGAAAAATATTTTTTCCCCCGCTAACAATGTCATGTCTCGCCATAAATAAGGTTATAGTCCCGAAAGGCCAGGACATAGTAAAATAAAAAAAAGGTCACTGGATCATTGCCACCTAGTTGCTTCTCACTGTCATTTTGTGATCACCAAACAGGCAACAGTAGCTCTAGTACACTACTGCTAAAAGTAAAAACTTTCCAGTGGGTGCACACAGGAAAAAAAACTTCCCCCAAAATGAGAATTCCATTTTCGCTATCACTCATATTCTTAAATATATGGTATAAAAAGATAATACATTAGTGTATCACTATTAGTCTGCATCGGAGAAATAAGACCGGAGAGAATGCGCAGATATTTGCAAGATAAGAGAAGATTTTAACCTCGTTTATATTGGGGGCATCTACAAGGAAACCTTTCTGGTTATAGGAAGTGAGGGGAGAGGAGGGTTTGTTTGTGTAAATACAACCAAACAAAGAAAAGGTAAAGATTATATTACAGATCTCAGGTCTACCACTGCTCTGGTCTGCACAGAGAGCAGTTTCGGGGGGCCCAGGGGGTCTACACAACAACCCAATAACGTTTCCGCTGTTTTCCCACAAACTTGTTGCTTAATGTAATTAATCCAGAAAGCACAGAGCGGTTATTCTCAGTTTGTTGTCCAGATCTGAGCAGGAGAGAACGTTCTTTTTTTTTTTTTTTTGCCGGTTGGAAATTGGAATCATTAATTCAGTTTAAGCCATAAAGATGATTTATACGGCAGCGGGAGACAGGGAGAGCATCTTGTACACAGTCTGCATGTTGCTGCATTAACCCTGCCCTGTCCTAAGGCCTGGGCAAACGCTGCGCGCAGCAACTATCCTATAAGACGTCGGTGGCCGCCATATTATATACATCCAAAATAGGTAAAATGAAAACACTGTTGTAGTAAAATAATTTCTAGCTACTGTGCCTTAAAATGGACCCTGCATATATTAATATATTACACAATCATTGCACCTTCCATAATATATATATATATATATATATATATATATATATATATATATATTACACACATAATATATATTATAATGTATGTGTGTGTAAATATATATATATATATATATATATATATATATATTTACACATATACACACACACATATATTATATATACACATATATACATACACACACACACAGATTACGACACATACACACATATAGTAAACATTAGGGAGTACAGATATGTTTTGGAAAAATGCTAAGCATTTTATGACATTGCGATGTATAATATAAACACTGCTGATTTCTGTGTGTTATAATCACACTATTATTTGTTTTATATATATATATATATATATATATATATATATATATATATATATATATATATATATATATATATATATATATATATATATATATAATGCATTTATATACACAAGCTGCACTGCAGGTCACCTCTGTCTCCTCCATACTGTCATTACTCACTCAGGGCTGAAGTAAGCATTTAATCACATGTAATGTCACTCTAACCATAAGAAATACCAGGGGGGAGCACCGTGTACCCCGTGCCCCCTGTCCGCCCTCAGCCATCCTTGTCAGATTTCATGGGTTAACCCTTTGTCTCCCTGGTCAGGCCATGCAGGGAGATGCTATGCAGACATGTGGTGGTCAGACCCTCTCTTATCCCCCTCCCCATACAGGATCCTTTTACACAGAAGAAGCTGCATTTTTCTGTAAAGAGTGAACTTTTTCTGACCCCCCTCAGTTCTCCCCCCCCCTCATTTCTCACTGACACAGTCATGTACTCAATGTCTTTCATGGGGGGAGAGCGGGGAGGGGTCTGTGCTGTATCTTCCAGAAGATATATATCTCTGTGTACACTTCTGGAGATGCTCAGAAACTTTATTCATCATTTTACACCAGATCCCGTGATTAGATATATTTTTTTTGGGGGGGGGGGGGGGGGGGGGGGGGGAGTTAACAGCCATTGCCATCATGAAGCTGAAGCTTACTCACACCTTCCCCAGTGCTCACAAAGCAAACAAACAATAAGCCTCATTAAAGCTATGTGCTGTCCATAGATCATTAGCACTGCCATGTTGTACTGTGCAAGAATCATCACACAGTCAGAAACTGGCCTCAAGACTTTACAATGTAATCACTCAACGGGAAGGCCTTGTTTTAAATAACCTAAAAAAATGGAGCGATCGACCAACGTACACTGGAATAAGCCATTTTGAACCAATATTCAGCCTGGCCATTGACTAGGAACTAGTGACATCGCCGAGTCACGAGGCCTGAAGTGATGTCACTAGGTACTAGTGAATGGATAGCTGGCGTCTCGTGAATATTGGTTCAGCTGATAAAATGGCCGCCACATCGCCTACCTCCAGGCGACGGAACGGCTTCAAAATCCAGTCATACAATCTAGAGATAAAATGTGAAGTGTTGTCCTCAAGAGCTCTCAAATCGCCTCGCTCAAAGTAATTTTGAGTGCTGAAAAACTATTCCAAAGAGCTTACAATCAAATAACACAGTAGGAAAGCAAACCCTTAAACCCTGTTCATAGGAGCTTGCAATTTAGTGCTATAACATTAAAACGGTCACATGGAGCATGGCGGCTAGTGACAAAATATAAGACCTCAAAAAAACTCTCAACAGCGAGAATGTAATGTCTCAAATTCTTTCCTGTCACCATAAACTCATACGCTCGTTCACATTGCGTTTCTTTTTCTTTAATTGCTAGATGTATATACATGGGTCTTCACTCACAATTACACATTTAGCAGCAAATTAAAATTATTGGCGGACATGTGTGCTAATGTTTAGAGGGTGCTGCCATAATCCCAGAAATCAGCAATTAATATCTGACACGGGCTGTTAAATAAGGGCACCTAGGCAGGCGTGACAGACAGGTCATTGGCACCTCACACTGTCTCAATGGTTGATCGATGGCTTTTTAACGACAGGGCCTTGTCCCATTGTGCAGGCAAAAAAAAACCCCCACAAAAGCATCTTGCAATTGAGTCAGCCAATCAGTGGGTCCATAAAACTATCCCAGCTAGGAATGAGCCCTGAGTGGCGATAATTAGGGCTTAACAGCAAGTCATATAATTCTGGATACCCCAAAGGGTTCTGGACTGCACGCCTTAAAGGTGGCCCTGATTGATGTGGTGACAAGTCGGAGAGATTTACGCCCCCCCCCATGCCTGTCTGTGTACAGTCTTGTGACTGTCAGGAAAGTCTAATCCTGATCCAGTGTAGGATCCTACTGGTGGTCAGAAGAGACTGTCTCCAGCAATACACACCGAGGGGGGCGCACTAAATAATTCTACAATGTGTGTGTCCCAATATGTCATTGTAAAGCGCTACGGAATTTGCTGGCGCTACATAAATATTGATGATGATGATAATTAAACTTAAAAAAAAACAACAACATTTGTACTAGTGTAATAAAGGCTGTAAAACTGAACATAAATATATTTTTGCTGAAAGAGGTGCACCCCTGTATGAGGAATGATGTTTTCCAACGTTACTGCTCGTTAAAAGTAGGTTCGTATTGTACAATTCTACAGGACAAAGTGACATCTTTTAAAATGTTAATACATACGATATGCAGGGAGCGGAGATATTAAATCCTCTTATGAATCACATCTAATAAACCTGACCTGTCAGGGCTGTTTAGTGGAACCCCTTATACCGCTATAAAACACATGCAGTGATTTGCAACTATATCCTAAATATATAAAGATTTTCTAATGGACACGGATCAGAGCTGATGTGACATCTAGCACCACATGCGTTGTGTATCAGAGAAAGCCCTGATAAGGTAGATCTAAGCTGATATCTTGCACTGATGAGCCGCCTACACGGAATTTTCCCGGGTTCCGCTAATCAATGCTGGAGACTCTGGGGGCAGGAGGGACCCTCTTTCCACATTAGTCTCAATACTGGGTTCGCTGCCTCATATTTAATTTAGTGTTGTGTACAAATCTTAAAAGCTAAGCTTAGAAGACAACTCCGCGGAATTCTCAGTTTTAAATGGAATATCGGAAGTTGTACCCCATCACCACAGTTCAGGTCAGCGGTAACTAGTAGAGTGTGACAGACATGGCGGGACACTCCGCGTTCTTGCTTAACCGCTATTTTTTTCAGACCGGAGCACATTGGTCACAGACAACACGCTGCCAAAAGAGCGGAAGGCACTAGAACGACACCAGGCATGTAGAGGACACAGGGATACCCGACAAACCTTGTGAACTCCACACCCCTTGAAGTAAGCATTTGGGAAGCAGAATAACTTCAGTTTTGGGTGAAATTATCTAAGTTGCGTTCAGCGATGGAAGAGGGACGATATATGGTAATCTTTCGTTACGCCACTGCTCCTACTGCTTTGATTCCATTAATTTACATTTTCCATACCGCCACTTCCAAATTTCCAGTTTGACCACTGGTTTAGATTATAAGGTTTGAACATAACACTATCCCATTATTGAGGAATGAGGTTAGCAATTCTGCCTCACAGCGCTGGGGTCATGAGTTCAATTCCCAACCATGGCCTTATCTGTGTGGAGTTTGTATGTTCTCCCCGTGTTTGCGTGGGTTTCCTCCCACACTCCAAAACATACTAGTAAGTTAATTGACGGCTATCAAAATTGACCCTAGTCTCTCTCTCTCTCTATGTCTGTCTGTGTGTATGTTAGGGAATTAAGACTGTAAGATCCAATGGGGCAGGGACTGATGTGATTGAGTTCTCTGTACAGCGCTGCGGAATCAGTGGCGCTATATAAATAAATGGTGATTGAAAAGATTTATTACAGTGTAAACAAGTCATGAGGTTAGAGAGCAAATATATAGTGTACAGATCAGCCATCAATGAAAATTTTTCCAGGATAAATTAAAGTAGTATATGATCATACATGCCTGCCTTTTAAACGTGCCCTGCGGGAGATTCATAGGGTAGGTATTATAGGAAGATGTAGGCGTGGTCTGTTAATGCCATTTGCCTATTCAAATGGGAGGGCAAGACATATGATGACACAGTGGGGGAGATTCAATTCGATGCGAGGTGTCTACGGAACGTCCACAGACAAACCTTGCACTGATGTTTCGGCTGGAATCTCTGCTCCTTTTTCCTCGCATCCCACAGAGGTGCGAGAAAAAAAATGAGCAGAGATTCCTACCACGATTACCGGCAATGTCTGCAGCGCGATGTCCGCATGCCACATCGACGGCGATTGAATCTCACCCAGTCTCCCAACACACCCCCCGCCCACATCCCCGGCCATCTTGAAGGCATGCCATCACCCTTGCGGGAGAATAGTCCGCTCTTCGGGAGATCTCATCTTAGTCGGGGAGACCACCAGACAATCCGGGAGAGTTGGCAACTATGTGTAAAATATTTATTATAATTCCAAACCATTTTGAAAGGCCTCTGTTTTACTTTTTCCAAAAAAAAAAATAAAAAATTTACCTAGCGTAAAAATTAAATAACTACACCTATAGCAAACGTGCAGAGTCACAAGTATGCTACAGGGAAATGGCAGCCCCCTATAACAGCTGTCCCCATATGTGCAGGCCGTGGATTAAAAGCCCCCGTGACCTTACAGCAAACATATTTGTGTTTTAACTGGAACACCTGAAAAGAATCCAAATTGGTTACGACCTCCTACACGGCCAGATGGGACGGACAGCCTTTTTTAGAATATGTTCCAGAAATTCAGAGACACAAGACATTATCTCACCCGCAAAACCCTTCTGTACAGGATGAGTAGAGTGGAACAAATACACAGCCAATCAGTAATCGTTTAATAAAAACAGCAGTAATGAACTAAACCTAAAATAGAATAAAAAATAAAAATATTTTCTTTTAGATATTTTATGTTTTACTGTTCTTCTGTGGTCAGAAGAGCTTGGTTTACTTCAGTGGTGGGATTCAGCCGGTTCGGTGAACCGTTGACTACAGACAGAGTCCACACTTTTCATTGGTGAGGGGAGCAGGCTCTTTAAAAAAAAATAAAAAAAAATACTCACCTGTCCGCAGCGTCGGCACTTCTCCTCCCTACTCCGTCCGTACTGAATGTCAGGCGTGACGTCATCACGCCTGACGTTCAGTGAGGAGCGCGCACAGAGAGGAGTCGGCAAGAAGCTAGAAAGGGTAAGTGAAGGAACGTAAGAATTGTGTCACTGGCCCCGCCCCCTCATCGTATTGGTGATGACAGATTACAGGGCGGGCCAGTGACACGATTTTCCGAGCCGAGCCCTGCCCCCACACACCCACCTACCAAAGGTGGCATGATGACGCAGAATCGCTTCACTAATCCCTGCCCCCTCTATTTAATTTACCGAACGGCCGGGATCCGGGATGTTGCCCTGCTCTCCTGGGAGTCCAGGAGGACTCCCAGAAATTCAGGAGTCTCCTGGACATTCCGAGAGAGAAGGCAACTATGGTTTACTTATTAGTTCATAGTAGCTTGTGCTCACCAAATGCTGCCATATTTTTGAGAAAGCCCATCTCATATCTAAAGTCACAAACCTTAACAGTACAGTATTACATAATGGAGCCGACTTTTACCCATTTACATTAATCCATTCAGGACTTTGAAAAGAAAGTAGTTTGCACCATTTCCTAGAAATGTTTTGTTTCTCTTTCATTCTAAATCAGAAAACTCATTCGGGCCCGTTTCATCAGAGTACTCATACTAAGCGCAATGTGCGTCTGTTTAAAGACGCACGTAAATCGGTTCCTCGCTGTCCCAAGTTCAACAAGGGACAGATCTGAATATACGTGCGCTGATTAATTCGGGTGTAGGTCTGCTGTGATCTACTACACAAGACACTGCAGGATACGTCCAATACCAATGGGTATTATACATTCGCAAAAGGACGCACAGGGAAAAATAAACCTATTCAATTAATGTCACCTGTTAATAATATAGGCATTAATGATAAAGCTGTTAAAAAAATATATATATATATATTTTTTTTTCATGAAATACATTTATTAAGCGGTTAATGTCTACTGAACATAAAATACATTCTTACAGTTGTTCCTGATTGTAAACACATGTTATAGCATGTATACGAGACCTTCATCACTACTGATCAGGACTTAGACTAGTCCTGTAACTGGAGCGAGAGATACGACAGACAAACCAAGTAACTTTGAGATGCCCAGAGCTTGAATCGGACGTGGCCGCGTGCGTTCGAGTTTGGTACGTCCCTAATGTACATTTACTATGGGCGAATGCCCCTCCACTGCCCCGTTCCCTCCCAGAAATCATAGGCTATAGTACGCTGCTGCGTTTAGTTGCGTACGGCCCGGTTCTGGCCATGGGCATTACAATTTCGCACACAACGTGCACACAATTAGCAGGTAACACTCCTTGATGAATCCGGCCCATTCATATGCAAAATATATTATTTTAGTGTAAAGAACCAAACAGTAACAACAGTCATGAGACCTACAATGGCCTTAGTCTAGCGGGGATCACTGAAACCACAGCATTTCTTGGCGAATATCAGCCCGGCCCATTTGACTGAAATGTTGTTGTTTTTTTTTCCCCCACTTTCAGTTCATTTTAAACATAACCAAGACCAGACAAACAAACCCTTTTAATAACATGTTAATATGCTGTTAACAATCAAATCTCTTTATAGGATATTCTAGTGTAAGAAAATTACTGCGAAAGTAGTACTACAATAAGTACTACGAAAATTAAATTTAGTATTAGCTTTGGAGTTATTACTTATTTCTTAAAGTGAACCTGTCGCCTAAAGACTAGGGAGGCAGCCTACCAATTTGCTAAGAACCAATAATATCTCAGAGACATCAACAGAGTCAGCCATTTTGTGCTTCTGTGATGTCACTGGTTCCAAGTCAAACTTGCCAACTTTGGTCATGCCCCCCGGACACGGCAGCAAGATCTCCCCTCCGGGAGGGGAGATCTTGTTGTCGCGTCCGGGGGGGCGTGACCATGCAAACCGCGTCATTAGGCCCCACCCCTCTTCTAAAAGATATCAATTTCGGCCTATTACAGCAGGGGGTGGGACAAGGATGACACATTTAGCCCCACCCACTTCACTAACAAAGTGGGCAGGTTCCGGGAGGTTGCCCTGCTCTCACAGTAGTCCGGGAGAACTCCCAAAAATTCTAGAGTCTCCCGGACATTCTGAGAGAGCAGGCAACTATGTGCCAAGTTAATTGATAATCCGTTTTCTCATGCGTATTGCTTTAGCTCACAAACTCACTGTATTTCTTGTGTGTAGACGTCAGTAGTATTTTAAACGTTACAAAACATTTTCATCTAATAGACTAATATTTCCTATCACATAAAAATATATATTTTTATATATTTACCTGAACATACCCAGACAAGTGTGGGACCCACACCTCTGCGTTCATTGTCCATTATTGAATCTTTGTGTTTGTGGCCTCTGAGAACTAAAACCCCAGACATGTCTCAGGATAAATTATTCTAATTCTAGACAGCACGATATAAAGAAAAAAAATAACAATAAAAAAAAAAAAAAATATGTTTCAGCTGATTAATATAATGTTTTTCCATGGCTCCGTAAATTGGAGAATCACTCATTCAAAAAATGAATGTCAGGGCACAATATGCAGACACAGCAAACGACATAATCACTGGTTTGTACTAATTAGTTTAGTCTCTATACCAATAGCTCTGCCTGATATAGAAACCAGCAAGAATAGAGCTATACATACGCCCATAATCTTATGCCGGTCACACACGGATGGATCCTGGACAGGACAGTCGTTCGATGCCCGGGCCGAGCGGCTGGTAAACGTACACACAGGGGAGCAATGGTCATATGTGGACAGATGTCTGATCCGATCATTCTCGGCTATTGTACTCATTATAGGATGCAGCAACAATGGGGCATTTACAGATATCGCTGGCAATAATGCACGAACGGCTTTAAAATTAAAATAATTCCGGCATTATCTGGATTTAAAATAACAAGTAAAGCCGCTTTTGGACAATGATATTATATTAAAGTATGTGTATTATTGAGCTAAATAATATACCTGAAATAAATGAGATTTATATAGTATTTGTTCCATACTTTAGATACACTTTCCCAGACGGTGCTCCTCTATCTTGCAGTACTGGGGAGCAGATCAGAAGCCAGACTTCATATCGGAAAACTTTCATTAGTTCCCACTCAATGAGATTTCGGCTAACTTAAATATATGATGTGTTGGACACTCATAGGCATAGAGCCCATCCTGTACCGAACTACGAAAGTTTATTAAAGTAAGCCTCAAAAAGGCAAATGTGACCCCTTAACTTTGGCATGGTGCCCTCTGCAGAACCCGTATAGTCATGGGATCCTATTCCAAAGAAGATATTGAGCGTATTGTTAAGATCACTTTAAAGCAGAGATAAAAAAAAACAAAAAACTCCACAGGTCTTTGTTGTGAAACTATATTTTCCAGCATGCTCTTGTACAGCACTGCAGGAATCTTGCGACACCTAATAAATAAAATCTATTAATAATAATAATGACATAATAATAAGACCTGGGAAACAGTGAAGGAGCCAACGGCTGCTTTATTGCAATCGAAATGCAAAGTTGCAACTGTCCCTAATTTATAGAAAAAGCCAGAGAGGTTTCTTTGGGAATTTCTGTCCCTCGTGACGTCCCTATTTTTCAGTATTCACCAACTGTGCGGTACAATTCCTCTTATTCTCTATAGTGAACGCAAGCACCTAAAAATCTATTCTGATCCTATAGGCTCTTTAACTTAAATGTACGGAAGGGGGGTATTCAAAACATTTTAAAATTATTTTCTGCCAGCATGTCACAAAGTTCCGATAAACCCGCTTAGCAACACAGTGATTCCTGGTGATAATATTGCGCTATGGAAACGGGCACTGGAATGAAATATGACTTATTTTGTCATCCCTGTGTTCTGTAAGGCTGCCTTTTAAGTGAAACAATGGTACTCCCTAATGAAGATAAGTATTCTACTATTATTCATGAGGAAACAGTTTGACCGTATCCAATCATATTCATAAATACAAAACAGTTCTCTATCTGCATAAGAAAATGACCGTGTCTATGAACATGAAAAATAAAGCAATACAACTCCTACTTGTAAATAGTGTATATAATACTAATAAATAAAAAAAAAAAAAAAAAAAGAGAACTATTGTCCATTAATATGTTATTGGTGCTCATCCTACAAAACATAAATGATTGCAGTGTTGTATGGTGAACACCCCCCAGTGTGGATACTGAGCCCCCCGCCTGGGCTCTGACCTCTCGTTGCCTCCGCTCATGTTGGGTCAATGTATGGGAATAGCAAAGGGGCTTTTCATCCCTCTCTGCAGGGCTGGGGGCAGAATGTACATATCAAGGCAGGAAAAAAAAACACCAACACAAAACAGGGGGTGAAACACTTTTGTGCTTATAGAAAATCCCCCCCCCCCCCCCCCTGCGGTCCCCCTTGCACTTCTGGAAGTCCAGCACAGGGTTGGGGGAATGCACAGTCCCTTTTGTTTGCCCTGCATCTAATCTGTGTGTCCAGAATCCAACTGTGCAAGAGGTGGGGGGGGGGGGGGGGGGGGGCAACAAGACAATACAGAGAGGAATGACAGAGAGAAAACCCTAAATGGGATCAAAGTGCACAGCAGCAAGAGGGACCAATGGGATCAAACACATTAAAGGGACGCGGGCAACCGCCACCTCATTGTGACCAAGCAGGACCAGAGTGCTCATCCTTACCCAGCCAACCGAGAGCGGGCACGGAGAGGGTTAAGAGGAGCAAAAGTCACTTCCACAAATGTAAGGCTCATATCGTTTTATCAGTATCAGAGGCTGAGGTCACTCTGATGGGGAAGGAGGCTGGAGATCCGCTACCTTGTCCGACGTGTGGTAAATCTGCATCAGTAGAATCACAAATATACAAAGAACTCAGCAATCCTTGTGCTTTTCTACCAAGGGCTAATTACATTCCTGCACAATTGTGTTGGACAATTTGGCCAATTTTGGCCAAATCAGCGTGTGTGTGTGTGTGTGTGTGTGTGTGTGTGTGTGTCCCTACTGACCGCCAAAGATGGCTAACAATGACCGCAATCCCCCTGGTCGAAGTGGCTGCTACTGATGGGGTTCCAGCCAATCAGCCTGGTCATCAGACTGTCAGATCCGCCCAATTGGACCACCCACATAATTAAGTGATCAGGCCAAATCTTGACGTGTGGGCAGCTTAACAGTATTGTGTTACAGTGCCTTTAGGTGTTACATGTAAGCGCCAGGTGTAGCATTACTGTTAGGAATAGTATATTAATGAGCGCCAGGTATAGCGTTACCGTTAGGAATAGTATATTAATGAGCGCCAGGTGTAGAGTTACCGTTAGGAATAGTATATTAATGAGCGCCAGGTGTAGCGTTGTTAGGAATAGTATATTAATGAGCGCCAGTTGTAGCGTTACTGTTAGGAATAGTATATTAATGAGCGCCAGGTGTAGCGTTACCGTTAGGAATAGTATATTAATGAGCGCCAGGTGTAGCGTTACCGTTAGGAATAGTATATTAATGAGCGCCAGGTGTAGCGTTACCGTTAGGAATAGTATATTAATGAGCGCCAGTTGTAGCGTTACTGTTAGGAATAGTATATTAATGAGCGCCAGGTGTAGCGTTACCGTTAGGAATAGTATATTAATGAGCGCCAGGTGTAGCGTTACCGTTAGGAATAGTATATTAATGAGCGCCAGGTGTAGCGTTACTGTTAGGAATAGTATATTAATGAGCGCCAGGTGTAGCGTTACCGTTAGGAATAGTATATTAATGAGCGCCAGGTGTAGCGTTACTGTTAGGAATAGTATATTAATGAGCGCCAGGTGTAGCGTTACCGTTAGGAATAGTATATTAATGAGCGCCAGGTGTAGCGTTACCGTTAGGAATAGTATATTAATGAGCGCCAGTTGTAGCGTTACCGTTAGGAATAGTATATTAATGAGCGCCAGGTGTAGCGTTACCGTTAGGAATAGTATATTAATGAGCGCCAGGTGTAGCGTTACCGTTAGGAATAGTATATTAATGAGCGCCAGGTGTAGCGTTACTGTTAGGAATAGTATTTTAATGAGCGCCAGGTGTAGCGTTACTGTTAGGAATAGTATATTAATGAGCGCCAGGTGTAGAGTTACCGTTAGGAATAGTATATTAATGAGCGCCAGTTGTAGCGTTACCGTTAGGAATAGTATATTAATGAGCGCCAGGTGTAGCGTTACCGTTAGGAATAGTATATTAATGAGCGCCAGGTGTAGCGTTACCGTTAGGAATAGTATATTAATGAGCGCCAGGTGTAGCGTTACCGTTAGGAATAGTATATTAATGAGCGCCAGGTGTAGCGTTACCGTTAGGAATAGTATATTAATGAGCGCCAGGTGTAGAGTTACCGTTAGGAATAGTATATTAATGAGCGCCAGGTGTAGCGTTACCGTTAGGAATAGTATATTAATGAGCGCCAGGTGTAGAGTTACCGTTAGGAATAGTATATTAATGAGCGCCAGTTGTAGCGTTACCGTTAGGAATAGTATATTAATGAGCGCCAGGTGTAGCGTTACCGTTAGGAATAGTATATTAATGAGCGCCAGGTGTAGCGTTACCGTTAGGAATAGTATATTAATGAGCGCCAGGTGTAGCGTTACTGTTAGGAATAGTATATTAATGAGCGCCAGGTGTAGCGTTACCGTTAGGAATAGTATATTAATGAGCGCCAGGTGTAGCGTTACTGTTAGGAATAGTATATTAATGAGCGCCAGGTGTAGCGTTACCGTTAGGAATAGTATTTTAATGAGCGCCAGCTGTAGCGTTACCGTTAGGAATAGTATATTAATGAGCGCCAGGTGTAGCGTTACCGTTAGGAATAGTATTTTAATGAGTGCCAGGTGTAGAGTTACCGTTAGGAATAGTATATTAATGAGCGCCAGGTGTAGCGTTACTGTTAGGAATAGTATATTAATGAGCGCCAGGTGTAGCGTTACTGTTAGGAATAGTATATTAATGAGCGCCAGGTGTAGCGTTACTGTTAGGAATAGTATATTAATGAGCGCCAGGTGTAGCGTTACTGTTAGGAATAGTATATTAATGAGCGCCAGGTGTAGCGTTACCGTTAGGAATAGTATAACAAAATGGGAAGCATTTATGAAGCAGGAAGAACTAATAATTATTGATCTGTTGCTTTTGCCTAGGGGCATTTTTAAAAGCCAACTGCATCCATGGAATAATGGTACAGGCAGTGATATTGCTGGGGAGAGGGATTAGTACAAATCAGACCTGGCGCAGGGAAGGCGATACACAATGTATAACAACTGTGCTGAGTGTTATAAATCTGGTGATGACCTTTCTTACATCTTCATTGTTACCTGTGCAGTGTCCATTACAGCGAGTTAGCTGTAGTGCAACACAGTGCGTCACATCTAGGAGTAGTACAAAGTATTGTGTACGGTGCAGTATTACCTCTAGGGATAATACAATGTAGTGTGTAAGGTGCAGTGTTACCTCTCAGAATAGTACAATGTAGTGTGTACCGTGCAGTGTTACCACCGAGGAATAGTACAATGTAGTGTGTAAGGTGCAGTGTTACCACAGAGGAATAATACTATGTTCTGTGCAAGGTGCAGTGTTACCCCCTAGGAATAGTACAATGTAGTGTGTGTGTGTACGATGCAGTGTTACCCCCTTGGAATAGTACAATGTAGTGTGTAAGGTGCAGTGTTACCCCAGAGGAATAGTACAATGTAGTGTGTACGGTGCAGTGTTACCTCTAGGAATAGTACAATGTACTGTGCAAGGTGCAGTGTTACCCCCTTGGAATAGTACAATGTAGTGTGTAAGGTGCAGTGTTACCCACAAGGAATAATACAATGTAGTGTGTGTAAGGTGAAGTGTTACCCTTAGGAATAGTACAATGTAGTGTGTACAGTGCAGTGTTACCCCCTAGGAATAGTACAATGTAGTGTGTAAGGTGCAGTGTTACCCCCTAGGAATAGTACAATGTAGTGTGTAAGGTGCAGTGTTACCCCCTAGGAATAGTACAATGTAGTGTGTAAGGTGCAGTGTTACCTCTAGGAATAGTACAATGTAGTGTGTAACTTGCAGTGTTACCTCTAGGAATAGTACAATGTAGTGTGTAAGGTGCAGTGTTACCCCCTAGGAATAGTACAATGTAGTGTGTAAGGTCCAGTGTTACCCCCTAGGAATAGTACAATGTAGTGTGTAAGGTCCAGTGTTACCTCTAGGAATAGTACAATGTAGTGTGTAAGGTGCAGTGTTACCCCATAGGAATAGTACAATGTAGTGTGTAAGGTCCAGTGTTACCTCTAGGAATAGTACAATGTAGTGTGTAAGGTGCAGTGTTACCCCCTAGGAATAGTACAATGTAGTGTGTAAGGTGCAGTGTTACCTCTAGGAATAGTACAATGTAGTGTGTACGGTGCAGTGTTACCTCTAGGAATATTATAATAATACAATGTCCGTTTGTAACATCTATGAATATCATACAGTGTATGCACAGTTACCCCCGAAGAAGATAATAACGAATATAATAAATAATATCATAATAAAGAAGATGATAATAATAGTGTAATAAGAAGCGTATTGGATGCAGTTATATGTGTATGATTGGTATACAATGGAGACTGAGATGAGAATGCCTGTTACAGAATCTGTGCTCCCCAGTGATGGTGTCGCCTCTAGATCTATACAGTAGACAATGTAAACTGATATTAGACGGCAGTGAAGTGGTTAATGAGGGGCTTTAATCAAAGGCTGTAAATGATTCCCCAGGCTGGTATTAGTGAGTGGAGGGTGTGTTTAGTCACTCTGCTGATTTCTCCTGGGACCCAGGACTGCAGCTATAGCAAGAACCTGACAGGGCCATAAATCTTCATTTACTGTGAGCATTGCACAGTGCACAGCGCCGCTGCATAGGTTGGTGCTTCCCACAATTAATGCTATGCTGCTCTTACCAATTATATACCAGGACTAATGAGATGACTGAGGTCTAGCTGACAAATGCCGGGCAGAGTGGGCGAGGGCACAGTCACCATCATACATTATATTTGTAATGATAATGTCAGTACGTCTCTGTAACACAGCGATTATGTACAAAATAAATAAATGCTTAGGGACATTTTCTATAGGAGGCTGCAGGTATTCACGTACAATCTTCTCCCTCAACAAAATATCTAAATGTACAGTATCTGCATGGGAATCAGTATAAACTCATTGTACATTTAAATAACATGTTCTATAAATACAAAATGTTCTATAAGTGAATTTCCTCACTGGAATCATGTTATGTTCATAGCTGCCGCAAACAGCAAAAGTCTGTCAGCTACAAATAGTGGAGTCGGCCATTTTATGGGCTCAGTAAATGTTCAGCCTACCATTTCTCCAGGAACTAGCGACATTACTGAGGCATGAGGGACAAAGTGCCTTGCACCTCAATGATCTCACTAGTTCCTAGAGATATGGTTAGGGTGCAAGTCTCATGAATATTGGTTCAGCCCAAACAGTGGCTCGCTTCCTGCAGATGAGCCTTATGGGTAGTTAAGTCAACGCTGTTACTTATAGACTACGATACTGGACTACTATATATCTACTAATTTTAGTGATAATAAACAGTACGTTAATTCAATATGAAATATTATCATATACAACATTCACAAATATATACATATATGTCAAATATTTTTTACCATTATGGTTGTGGAGATATTCGACATTGTATGTAACCTTGTTATCTTACGGCAAGCTATTGTACTCTGTTATCTGCCATTTTAGGCACCAGAATATTCTCTGTAGGTTCTTTCAGTAGATTTAACGCCAGGAAGTCTGATCTCCCCTGACAGATTTTCACGGTGAACACAGCTTTGTCACATATATGTTGATTGGCATCACACAGGTGCTGTAAACTGTGGTGTCTCTGGCAGAGGGTGCAGCGGATACGGGACCCGGAGTTTAGGAGGTCACGGCAGTGCCGGGTGGCCCTCCTCCACCCAAGTCCTCTCTCTCCACCTTAGGACTCTCTCCAAAAGAGTAGAGTGGGAGCCCCTTCTGAGCATGCGCAGTCTCACACATGTGCAGTAAAGCCCCAGTTGTGGGCAGAGCAGGGGCCCAGGAAGCTAGAGCCATTGCCGAGCCCTTAGTCATATTTGGCTATGGGGACTGAAGATACACTGTTCCACCCCTGGCTGTGGACTAAAGAGGAACACTTATCCCAATCACAAGGGAGTGACTGGGCTCCTCAGGGGCGAAGCCTAACAGGTCTCATGCAACAGGAAAGGATCACCGCTGGAATGATTGAAAGCTAATGAAAGCGGCACATTTCTAACTTACACAACTCAAGCATGTATAGTGATCTTCCGGGTGTACGTTTATAGGACCTGCAGCGCAAAGGCCTTTATGTTGTGATGTAACACGTCTATTTTTGCAGAAATGCACCCATTTATAAAAACGAAGGCCATGGATATGTGGGCCAAGAAGGCATAGACAGAGGGGTGCAAGCTTTTCCTTTTTCTTATGGGAGAAATCTGGGGCGTTCATGCTTAAATATGGGCGAGGCACGGTCATGTCCCCTGCATTGCACCTACAGGCAAAAAAGACATTTTGTAAGATAAGATACGTAAATCAGATTGGAGAGTAGGAGAGATTGCATTTATGGGTTAACAAAGACGTTCTTACAAAGACGTGATGTTTACACCTCCTTGGAGGCGGTGGTGACAAGACCTCTGCCTTTTTCACCTTCCAAACACTTTATACACAAAAGGGCATTTATAGGCACACTCCTACCAATGTAATAAAAACATTCAACTATTAATCAGTGACATATGTAATAAATTGTGATAGTGAGGGGATGTTGGGATTATCTTTAAAGACAAATGATGCTTGGTCGAGTATTTTAGTACAAAAAGTCGATAAGGGATCAATTGGGGTAAATGAAACTGCACTAAAGTTTAGTTTGTTTGCTTTTCCTTCAGTGAAGGGATAAGCCAATGACAGCACTCGTTGTTTTGTAAGTAGCTTCCCCTCTCACCTCATGACACAAAGTACAAAAATAGCATAGGTGGTGTAGTGACACAAAAAAAAAAGGATCATAGTCAGGAAATATCTGAAGTTCATGAGCCAAGTTCATTTTAAATTTGAGGCATGACATACTAGGGTGCAAGTGCCCAATGTAATCATTTTCCAGGTCAGAGGTGTCCATGCTTTACTTTACAACCTCCTGTAGGGGAGGTCAGTTGCCAAGTGCAGGAGGGGGTGTGTGCCACTCCCCCTGTATATATAATACAGAGATTCACGGCATCACATGAGGGGGCCCTGATGACGCCAGTCGCCTTATTAAGCCCAGTCTCCAGTGCGTGCCTTCTCTTCCGAGGGTACTCCCCGTAATTCAGGAGCCTCCCAGAAATTTTAGAAGGCAGCCAAATATGGTCCATGCATACCTTTTTTTACAGTATGCAATATTTCATGATTGGGACACAGAGTATGTGTCGCTGATCCCCGAAAAGGTAACATGGTGAAATCACTTGTGTGTGTGCACATGTCATGTGAGGGGTGTGCCACGCCCACCAATATAGGGTCATGTGCTTCTCAAGCTTTAAACCACCCCCAAGCCCCTCCCCTGAAAACACCTCTGCACCAGTGCGAGCAGGACACGCCTCCCAATATTCCCGACACCTGGGTTAAAAAGTCCAGGTGGTCAGGGCACTGGGACAGTTAGGCGGTGTATGGACGCATAGGAATCGGCAATGGCACAAAGCTCAAAACTTCAAAAAGGCTAAAATGGCTTAGAACTGTTGAGTTGTGAAAAAACAAAACCCTTTAAAAAGTGTTTCACATATGTGAGTGCTTTCTAAGCACTGAGCAGAGGTCCACACACTGGAATGGAGCCACATGATACATTGGCCACCAACATGATCACTCATACAATCCACCTCTAAGTAGCATGCTGTGTATATAAGCACTTAAACAATGACTGTGTATATCACAATGTCCCATTCTCAGGAAATCTGATCAACAAATTAAATGACTGCAATAATTGTACATATGTGACAAGTGCACTTAAATAACTACTAACCTCCCACCACTGAAATGTCCAGATAGGATCCATGAAACTAAAATTCATTGTTCAGTGTTATCCTAACATTCCACTGCGCCGCTGCCCAATTGTCTCTGGTTTTATTCAGTTATGACAAGACACACAATGTACAATGATATTTGCATTTGATTGAGCTAATAGAATGGGCCAGCGAGCAATTTGGCGCAAAAGCAACCACTGTGCTTAAAAGACTTTATAGAAACGGATAGGTTCATTATCAGGCATGTTGGTAAATGCAGTTGGAAGATGACTCACATTGGTCCATGTGTGTGGACATCTGCCTGACACCACTAACAGGCTCCAGACACATCAGAAGAGATCCAGCAGCTAGCTCTGAATGCCAAATGGCCAGACCTCTCCAACTTGGGCCACCGACATGGGATCAAAGTGGATTTGGCCAGCTATAAAAGAATCTAGATGAGTAATAAGGACACTATGAGAATATTGGCAAATATGGAAATACTGCCATTAATTTTAAACAGTCTACTGGAGTTGGTGGGTAGCAGATGGCTGTAATATGGCTCTCATTACAGCACAAAGTCTTTGTATCTGGTGATTACTTCAAACTGCTGCTCTGACCTCATAATATGGTGGGATGTTTCGATGTAAAGCTAATGTGGGATCAAGGGCCAATTGTAGGGGCCCTAAACAAAAATATATCTTGCCCACCAGTGATTTACAGAGTCAATTTGCCGCCGAGCACCCACACACACTATGACCAGTGCATCGCATTTCAGCATAGAATGCTATACTCGCCAGACA